>NC_084947.1:2482467-2484967 GCF_949316205.1 Platichthys flesus
TAACGAGACGCTTTCCAGGAAACGAGCGACGCAACAGTTGTGAGCGTCATGTGGACGCATCAGACACGACAGGATCACTTCAACTCCGCTAGCTCCCGTCATTAGCCTGAGCTCTGCCACGTCTTCAGCTCCACTAATGAACAACGGAGATCTGCGATGCTAAAAAAGAAAAGTTTCCCCGGCAAAGAGGAGAAAGCAACGGGACGATCGGATCTAATTAGGCCTGTACACCTCACACAGAATGGCATTTGGCTGAAAGGTCAAGAGAACTCCCCCCAGCCTTAATCTGCCGAACCTGCGCCCGGTCGCCCTCTTGCTCAGTGGCTAATGGCAGCCGGCGAGGAGTGAAACTGAGACTTAACCCCCGGGAAGACGGAAGACAAAGTTTCCTCATGGCGTTTAAGAACGATTAGAAGCTTTTGTTCGGCCACATGACGGATTTATATATTTTAATTTCTCTAAAAGTGCAGAATCTAAATCCCATTTACTCTATTTACTCTCGTCCTCTTCGTCCCAGACACTTTGAACTTTATTCACCCGACTAATAACGTCCTTATGTCCTTATCGCAATTCTCTGTTCCTTCCTCAAATTGTATTTTGGTAACAAACGTGAAAAATAGCAGGCATCAGATTGCAGCCATTCACACACATACACACAGACACACACATAGACACACAAAGACACGCACCCTTGAGACTTTGTCCTCTCGGCTGATATTGCATTCCGTCCCAGCGGATCTATTTGCAGATTGAGGATAGGGACGGGGCCATTTTCAAAATGCTATACTCACCCATCATGTGCTAAAAACACAGTCTGTCATAAAACTGATTATATTTGTTTTTTTTTTTGCTGTTAATGTGCATTGTGGGGGAAAAAAGGGACGAGGTGGTGGAGGAAGGGGGGTGGGGGGTGTAGTTTGGAAGAGCTTGATTAAAGTGAGGTGCACGCGCTTCTATGAATCACAATATAAATCAAGAGTCAATGTAGCAGTGTGCGTCTCGGCAGGCGGTGAGTAAACAGCCCATTAGATTTCACTGAGCATCACCACGCTCCCAAGTATCTCCTCTCTCTCTCTCTCTCTCTCTCTCTCTCTCTTTTGCCCCCCCCCCCCCACCCGATTCCTTAACGCTTCACCACACTGACTTTCTGCTTGACTTCTACAAATACGTGGCACTAAATATGTCGCGTTATACATCCTCGAGTTTCCTCGGGGGAGAGAAAGAATGTGTTTGTCGGCACGTTGAGTGAGCGCGGCCTGACAGAGTGTGTCGTGACTGAGCTCCCCTCTGTGTTGGGTGTCTCCTCGGCGCTTTGTCTCTTTAGCATGATTCACCAGAGCAATAACGGGGGGCACTTAAGCACGCTCTGGGTTCTTTGGGCCGTCTGCACCACGCACCGACTTCCTCGTACCCACTGCACATCGGGCACTGGGGCAGCAAAGGTCCGTCTCAGCCACATCAGCAGCTGGACAACAGCAGATGCACTTCTCTGCAAAAGGAGAAGCAGGCGTGAGACGTGGGACAGAAATGTGGGGGACAATCCGGGCCCGGGTTCCTCTCTGCTGCTTGTCTTGTCTGGTGGAGCGTACGTGTCGCCCTCCCTGCTTCCTACAGGCAGCAGCTGAGCCAGTCGCAGTGGGGTCCGTGCACTCGCCGCTCCACTCGGCCTGGCGTCTGCCGGCTCGGGGGCTGACATTTCCAGAGGTGCTAAGTCACTCGGCATCTCGTTACTCTCCCTGACAAGTCGGGGCCGCGTCACGGCGAGCGCCAGCAGACTGGAGCCGGGGCCAGGAGGAGAGGCCTCTTTCACACAAGTCACTGATCTTCCCTGCTGGAGGGTGTCGAGATCTCAAGGTGTTTACAGAAGATCGGGCGAGGTGTCACTCACACTTTTGGCCCCGGCACGCTACCCCTGGTGCCGGTCAGGTGCGAGGAGTGGTGCGAGGTCGAGGCGGGGGATTGGGTGATGGAGGAGAAGGGCATCGCAGTGACAGCTCCGCGGTGTCAGCGGTCAGATTGCCCAAAACCAAACTTCACCGTGGATTTTCTTGGGTGCAGTGGTCGAGAGTGACACAAGTCCCCCCCCCCCCCCCCCCGCCCCCGGAAGGTATAAATAGACGCTTGATTCACTTGTCATTTTGCACCGAGTGCAGTCGCACCATGGCATGAAGCAGTCCGGGATCATCTGCTCACTCGCCTGTCAGCCGCTGAGTTATCGGAGGGTTTAGAGAAAAGGTCACTCCACTGCTGAACGGAGAGTCCCAGTCATTATGCTGCTGCTGCACTACAGCTGCTGAGGAATGTCCAGAGGGAAAATCCTCAGGACGCTCAGTGGACGTTATGCAGATCCACAAATCCTGCATTTCAGTGAACTTGTGCTTTTCCTCATCAGGAAACGACAGTGTTAAAAGTTCAGTGTTTAAGTTTTAGGTGAAATGGATCTAGAATAGAATAGAAACCTCAATGTGCAATATATACATAACAGCAAATTCAAAACAGA
>NC_084947.1:2489967-2619967 GCF_949316205.1 Platichthys flesus
AGTGGTGTCCGGATGTTTTCTGGACCCAGTCTCTCACGAATGAAGAAGCAGCCGGAGATCGTCCGAGTCCGACTCGTACTCAGATGAGGAGGAGGAGGAGGAGGAAGAGGAGGAGGAGGAGGAGGAGCCTGGGTAGAGCAGCAGGAGGCTGTCATCACGTCATAAATGTAAATGTGTGGATGGGGGAAGAGGAAAAAACATTTTAGAGCTTTGTTTAAATTATACTTTCAATGTTGAGCAAAAAAGAAACACATATTTTACAATGAATATTGGACTATTGGCAGATTTAATGGCATCATTTTGTGTTATTTCAACTTCATTTCTGAGTTATGATGGTTTGTTTATGGAGGATGGTTCAAATAATACGATTCTCATGAGCCCCACTTGCTGTTACTGTCAAAAAAAAATGAAAATATGAGCAAATTCAGAGGCTTGAAGGTTCAAAATACAAATTGTAGCTTAGGATAAATAACTGTTTCTCAATAGGTACCGTGCGCACAAATATGATATTTTTATTATTGTGGCCAAAACCTGATATTTTCATCCTTCAATTCACTCAGGATGGATTTGTGTCCGTTCACACGTTGGATGAGCTCCATCACAGAATCAAACTAACGACTGGGACATTTCTTCTGGAGACGTGGACACAGGAAATAAAAGTTTCCACTCCCTGACTCTAATTGAATGAGTGAAACTGAGCGAAAGAGTTAAACGATCATTCAGAGACGACACCTGATTGAGACTGAGTGTAGCTGTTGTGCGTTTGTTCAGATTGTGTAGAGATATTACCGACATGTCACCACTCTGCATTAACGCTATTTATCTTGTACACAAATGGAGAAGTGTCTAAAATCTCAAAATAGATCTTCTGTTCCTCCTCGTTTGGAAAATCTCTCTCCTCTCGTAGATTTCAAGGTGGAGCAGCTCGAGCGAGTAGTTCTACGTCTCAGTCACATGACCTGAGCGTGACCTGCACCTGCATGAGCACAGACTCCTTCCTCATTGGCTGCTCGGTGATGTGTGAGACAATGTTTTATAAAGAAACAACAGACGTGAGCTTCATTTGTTGACAAACAAAAGGGACAAACATCAATTTGACATCAAATTATATGAGAAATTACTGTGATCAA
Source organism: Platichthys flesus (assembly GCF_949316205.1). Lineage (NCBI taxonomy): Eukaryota > Metazoa > Chordata > Actinopteri > Pleuronectiformes > Pleuronectidae > Platichthys > Platichthys flesus. The sequence goes on from NC_084947.1 coordinate 2,491,098, forward strand.
ATGACAGCGTTGCTCAGAAAAATTTACATTTCTAACAGTCTATGATTCGTCAGTACTATCTAAATAAATTCATAAAGCCTGTTTATATATTAATACTTAAAGACATAATCAGCACCACCTCTATGCAGTATTCAGTGTGTACTACAGAATCCAATGATACTGATTTTATTCCCTAATAATTTCTATAATAATTTCCAGTTCTTTTTTCATACTACTACATATGTATGCCATCATTCCTGTTTCACATTTAGAACTTCCTCTGAGCTGTGACTGTACGAAGCCTTTATTAATAACCAGCATTTCTTTATGAATCTAAATGAGAAATCATTAAGACGACTTTAATTCAACCAGTTGTTTTAGTCTTTTCCAGCTTCGTGCTAAGCTAACCAAACATTACTCATCAGGGGAATCTCAGGGATGAGATTGATTTTGATATTTTTATGCTCTCCAACACATGGAGAATAACACCCCCCCCCCCCAGACACACACACACACACACACACACACACTCACACACCCTGAACCTTTGCTCTGTGTGTCATCAGTCTCTCTCTCTCTCTCTCTCTCTCTCTCAAGCAGACCTGTGAAGCTCGCTTGCTCACTCGCCGATGATGATGCGCTCGCTTCCAAAAGTTTCCAGAAGAGCAGATGAAGAAAGGGATCGGGGGGGGGGGGGGCTGCATCAGCTGGCCTGTGATCTCCCGTGCGAGCCAAGCTGTCTGATTGGCTGGAGGGCTGGAGGGCCATCTTGCCTCCCTGGCAGGCAAGTGGCTCAAGCAGTTTGGTTGAGGAGGTGTGTGTGTGTGTGTGTATGTGTGGGTTTGTGTGTGTGTGTGTTTGTGTGTGTGTGTGTGTGTGTGTGTGTGTGTGTGTTGGGTTGGAGGGGGGGTAAGAACTTGGAAAAGCAGAGGGTGAAAATGTGTGGGTGTTGGAGTGTGTTGGGAGGGGAGGGATTTATGACTGAGAACAGTGAAGAAGTTTCTGTGTATGTGTGTGTGTGTGTGTGTCTGTGTGCATTATAGCATATGTGTGTTTGACTGTATATGTGTGTGTTTATGCAGAGAAAGGAATTATCAGGCCGCTCACAATCAGAATCTTAGGATGATTGAAGGCCTGAAACTAAAACTACTTTCCAGATTCCTCAATGCACAAATGTTTATTTTCCCGAACTCCTTCCCAAAGTTTGAGTGTTAATATTTAGTTTAAATGTTTTATTAAAGTTTTATAGTCATCCCTGTGAGTGTTTCTTTTCACTCATCTTCTTCTATTTGCTGCAGTTTACACATATTTGCACAAATATCCAAACACACACAAATCTAGAATATTGCATGTTCTGCTATTAGTATCATAAAATAGTAGTATTATAAACTAAATCCTATACGTACAGTGAATATCTCCCTCGCTTCCTCCCAGTAGATAACCATGCATGAAGAAGAAGAAGTCTCCCAGTAGCAGCAGACTGGGGCTGGCTCTGCTCGGGGCTGCAGCAGGGACACGGGCGGAAATGTTAAACCAAGGTCCTTTGTGTTATTGCTGACATTATGTTTAATTCCCTAATTCCCCCCCGGCGTGCACTTTTGATGATGGCGCCGCACACGCGGACACAGACACTGAGTGGGCGTAGCAGACTAGGACAGATTATGACTAGTACTTGTACCATAATAGCTGCCAACGCCGGAACAGCGGGGGGGCTCCTGACCCCTCCTCCCTCAGCCGACCGGTCCTCATCTCCACAGGCATGCCCCCCCCCCCCCCCCCCCCTCCACGGTCTTTTCTCAGTGCAGGTGGAATGTGGTTTGTGATATCTCTACAGATATAGACATGACAGTTAACAGTAACACAATTGTACATTGAGGACAACACTATTTGATAAATGTGTGTTTTTAAAAGTTAGCATCTGTAGCACAGACACACAGACACTCACAACCCAGGTTTGTGTGTGTGTGTCTGTGTGTGTGTGTGTAGAATGACATCATCCAGTGTGGGGTTTTGTTGCTGTGACACCCATGGCCTTCTGAAGCCCAGACACCCCCCATGGAGACCAGAGAGACGTGTCACCTTGATCACTGTGTCCCCTGGAGACTGCCAGCACACACACACAGAGACACACACACATACAGACACACACACACACACAGATTTACAGTGGTGGGGACCCCTGACTACATTCAGACAATAATAATGCCAATATGAAACGTAATTAACTACAAGTTAAATAATTTTGGATTTGGAGTTTCATCACCTTTCCATTTATGTGTTTGTGTGTGTGTGTGTGTGTGTGTGTGTGTGTGTGTGTGTGTGTGTGTGTGCATATGTGTGTGTTTACATCTGGTTTTGTCACCACACCTGTTTTTATTTCAAAGATTATTATGTTGTTATGGTTTTATGACTCTAATAACTGACAGTAGAAATGGGGGATTCAGTGGCTTTTAATATATTGTTAAAGACCTGAAAAGATTTGATAGAGTCACTCTCACTTAGAAAAAACAGAAATCTCACATATACTAAAATATAAAAGAGGAAAATGAAAGTTTTTATATATCTTTCTACTCAGGTTTATTGGATTCAGTGAATATCAGATACCCAAGATGATTACATTGTAAATAGATAGATAAATAGATTACTTTATTCATCCCCGAAGGGAAATTAAGTGAAACACTGACCCAGTTCAACCAGCTAAACACATATTTACACCCAGTGGATATTTACACATGAATGGACACAGCTTCTCTTCACATGATCAGGACGATGTCACTGTCCTCAAATCAATTGGGAGCCATGAGGACAATATGGACGTCGGCTGGCCAGCGGCTGCAGCCTCCCACTCGGGGAAATCCTCGTCTCCTCTGTCCAGGCACGTCTTCTAAGGACGGGTGTGATGTGGGGTGAAGGTGGAGGGGTGGTGATGGTGGTGGGGGGGGGGGTGCAATGCTCTCCAGAGCAGCCGGTCTCTCTCCTGTGACAGGTGATAAAGTTTGAAATGCCAACCCGCTGCACTCCGGGTGCAGGTGTGGAGAATATGTCCAGGAAGAGACAGATCGTCTGTTCACGGGTCTCCTGACACCGCGGGGACAAATATCACCAGCACACAACCACTGGAGACACGTCCCCTCGGGTTATTGTTGTCCTCCTTCTGGAGAATGTGTGAATCAAAGATCTGGGAGCTGGGTGACGGTGTCATTCAGGTTGTCGATGAAGACAGGGGCAGATCTCTCTTTTAATTGGCTTGTTATTTTCCGGTAAGGACGTTGGCCTTTTGAATATTTCACCACGCGTCTCCGGCAGCGGCTCATTTCACCGTCCACTCCCGTGTTTTACTCTTCTCCCCATTAGCCTCCTGACCACAGTCCCCGCGTGGCGACAGGGGCTTCAAGATGTTTTCAAATCTCTGCTGCTAATGTCTTGCTGGGGGTGGCCATCTGTTTTCTTGCATCTCCCACCGAAGCCGTGCCGAGGACGGGCTCCTGGCTCCCGCCTCCACTCGGCTTCTGTTGGGGGGTAATAATGTGTGCTGGTTCTGGGAGCCCTAACTGGTGTCCACGAGTTTGTCCTTTATACCGCCACTCATCCTTGTCCCAGTCACGCCACAGCGAGGGCAGGGAGCCGAGCCGTGATGGAGTGGACTTCAGGGGGAAGGCTTTTCATTCTGAGAGAGGAGTCTGTGCAGCCAGAGAAGAGTGGCTCTCTGCATCCTGCTGTCAGAAGAGGAAAATCACACATTATAGTCTTTTTCTATGGTTTGAAGTTTTAGGACAGAAAAAAATGTTTTGGTTAGACTCACGTGTAAACCCCCCTGTGCAGGGTTTTCTTTTTATATTAATATTTACGTAGCATTTAAGCTTATTAACATTAGAAATAAACAGTCTTCTGTCCGTTATCTCTATTATTAGGAGGAAAAACCAGTGATGTCCTCAAGGCTTTATCAGGTTTTCCCACTTTTTATAATGGTTTTATTAACCTCAGTCTCTCTCATACTTGGGCTCCTATTACAAACATTATGACGTCTATGAAGGAGACTTCAGAGATTAATCCTTTCTTCCGCCATCAGTCAGTTTTATTTGTTTTGCTCTAAACCTCCCTTCCATCGGATCAGGACAGAAATCAGTCGAGCCATCACTGGGGCCCTGTGCTCCTGCGAATGTGCTGATTTTGACACTGAGCCATTAACGGGGGGGTGACTCGAGCCATAGATCAGGGTAATTGTGGCATTAGGCAGCAAATTGGAGCTAAAATAACCAGATGCAGGGGCAGATAGCCACGTCCCACTCCAGCGACCGTTCTTCTCCGAGTTCAAGGAGAGTTCAAGAGCTGATGCCGTAACCCCGGCGGGTCCGAGCGGCGCCGATTCCTCCAGAAATGATCCTCACAAATATACGATTTCCGAAGGGTGTAATTGTCTTCACGCTTATGGTCATTCACGCCTCATTTCATCTTCCATAAGTCTAGATTTCCCCCTCACCTATTACGAGGGCATGTTGCACCTCCGGCTGGAGCAGGAGCCGTCCTTTCTCCTGGAGGCTCTTCTCTGAAAACTCCTGTCAATATGGATTGTAAGAGATGGCGGTCATGTAAACTTTTATGATGGCGATAAAAAAAGCTGCAGCACCGCCCCACTATCAAACCCCCCCACCCAGTCCCTCCAGCCCCGCCCGAACAGAGAGGAGCATGGGATGTGACACCGGCCATTAGGAGGCTATTGTCCCACAGATTTCACCTCTGACATCAATCTCCGCTCTGCTTGTGTTCTTTTAAACGTGACCTCTGACAGGGAATGATTGTAACATGCATCACAGCGTGTTACTGTCATGTTCTGGATCCAGAGTCTTTATTTTCTTGATGTTCAATTTGGATAAAACCAGTTTTTACCTGTGTTATTAGCCCCTTTAATAGAATCTATTGAAGCTCTCGTAATCTGCTGTAATTTGCTGCTTCATTTAGTTTCCCTTACTTTTTATTTGTAGTGACAAACCCTGTGTGTCGTTACACAACACCTTATTGTTGTTATTCATACAATCTGCCCCCGCGCTACAAGCCGCTGAATTACTTTTAAGACAATTGCAGAGAATCATCCTTTCAATTGCATCACTTCATTAGCTCCTACAATGGGACAATGAGTCCAATTACCCACAATCCCCATTCCGGCTCTCCATGGCTCCATCCCTGACCGTCTGCGGGGGCTGGCTCGGTGCCAGGGTGCATTCAGCCTGCTCTGATCCGACGTAATTATCTAAAATGTTCATTATTTTGCAATTTATTCAGACGGTGTGACAGCGTTTAGGTTTTGCCCAGTTTCCTGAAATCCAGTCGAGGCCGGAGGCAGAATGAACGACCGGGTGACGTGCGGCTGCCATTGAAGACGAGGTAAAAGAGATCTTCTTCTTCCTCCTCTTTTCTAACATGGGGGTTTGAATTAAAACATTTGAACAGGACGTATCGTTTCCCACCTGACAAAGGGCGAGACGTGTCCCCGTCACAACAAGAGACGGCTTGTCATTAGTGACAAAAGCTTCAGAGAGGAAACCAAGCCTGACCAAGCTTTTTGCATGAGGGTGGGGGGGGGGACGGGTGGGAGGGGTCAGGGCAGGGGGGGGGGCGTGGGGAGGTGGTGGCGATGGTGGGCCGGGGTGGGGGGGGACGTGGCTTTAGGCAGTGACTAAAACAGCTCCTCACGCCGTGGCCCACAGCCCCCCGCTAATTAAAGTGATACAACATCTCACAGGCCAGTGCTCCCATCTAATGGGCTGGGTGAGGCCCTCCTGCCTCATATACTCCCACTCTGCATAGCTATGATCACACACACACACACACACACACACACACACACACACACACTCATATACTCCCACTCTGCATAGCTATGATCACACACACACACACACACACACACACACACACACACACTCATATACTCCCACTCTGCATAGCTATGATCACACACACACACACACACACACACACACTCCTGCCTCATATACTCCCACTCGGCATAGCTATGATCACACACACGCACACACACACACACACACACTCCTGCCTCATATACTCCCACTCTGCATAGCTATGATCACACACACACACACACACACACACACACACACACACACACACACACACACACACACACTCCTGCCTCATATACTCCCACTCTGCATAGCTATGATCACACACACACACACACACACGCACACACACGCACACACACACACACTTCCTGCGTCATCATGATCAGGAATGGTAAGACCAATGAAAAGCTTCTAATCCTGACACTATTGTGTATCTGACACTAAACAGGGGCCTCATCACGTCTGCAGGTTCATGTCAGCCGCTCTATTCTCAACAGATGTAGAGAATAGAGCGGCTGCTGTGTAGATGCACTGAGAAGTTCAGGATTTCTTCTGAATGAGATGGAGACAGACAAAACAACACAAACTAGTGCACTGGGTAGCGTGTGTACCTCAGCTGAGGCCCGACAGTGTCCTGGTGAAACCACATTTACATTCTCTAGTTCCAGATGTTTATCAGAAATATCAGTCTCCTGAACATGTCTGATTATTTTCATCAGAATCCATGGATTATCTCCGAAATCATCAAAAATTCAAAACAGCAATTGAATAAAAATCTAATGGAAATAGGTTTTGTAGCTTTTGTATAATCTTACAAAATATCAAACAGAAAAACATAGATGAAAACACATCTTCCTAACTGTCCCCTTGAATTCAATCAAGCTGCACCAAGTAACAGACACTCATAGATATCAGACCTTTATATGTGACTGATTTAATTTATCAAGATCCATTAATCAATCACTGGGAAAGCATCAAATTCCTGGATCTGCTCTTTGGATCCACGTCTTTTTCACATAATCCTACTGAGAAACAAACAAACCAAAGATCTAGAGCAAAAACATAAATTTCAGATTAATTTCTGACAGTTACATCAAGCAAAGTTCACGAGAAGGATCTAAAATATTCACTTTTATTATGCGTTGAGGCTTTTAACACAGTGACTTTGAGGACCATACATGAAATACTCAGTGGGGCGGGATCTAAAGTAGAAAAGAATAAAGTGAAATGTAAAATAAATATAGATTTAAGTCTGAAAATTAAAAAGAATTAAGAAATAATAGAGAAAGAAAAGGAGAGAAACTAGAAGGATGAAGAAGACCTGATGATGACTGTGGTGTCATTCCACACTTTGGATATGGATTTGAGTAAAGAAATAAATTCCTCCAAAGATAAAGACAGAGGGACAAAGACAAAAAACTTTAAAGTAAAGATAAACAACAGATAAACAACAGGGATTGGACTCGGTGAAGAAAAGACAAACACTGAGGACAGAACGTGAAAGAAGACGTCCAAACACAAAACAGGAGGAAAGACAAAAAGACCCTAAACAGCAGGAGAATAAAAGACATAGAAACACTTGTTAAAGAAAAACAAAAACCTGAGGCCAAGAGCGACAGACACACAAACATCAACACAAAGGAAAGAAGACAGGAGAATGAAAGACAAACACAGAGACACTGATGGACGTCTGAGCAAACACTCATCAAGCAGCCTGTGTTTGGTCATTTGGAAAGTCTTCGTCTTCTTCTTCTTCTTCTTCTTGGACGATGTTCCCTCCAACACACACACACACACACACACACACACACACACACACACACATTGGCTGCCACGCCTCGACACTCGCCTGCCAACATCAAAAATGAAGTGGTCAGCGGACAGCTTGGCTTGTCACAGGAAGCAGTAGGCAGCCATGCCACATGTAGCTCAGAGGACAGGCCAAGGAGGGGCGGCGGGGAGGAGGAGGAGGAGGAGGAGGAGGAGGAGGGTGGTGGTGGGGGGGGTTTCTGAGAGGAAGATAAAGGACGCATCTTCAACCCCCCCGACTAACCTGATCCCATCACGCCACATCTGTTCAGCAGTGAACCTGTGGGACTCAGGTGCTGGTGGGTCGGTGTCGTCGTCCATATTTGATGAGTGTTACAGGTTTTCTGCTTTAAACTTGGATTTTGCATCAGTTTCGCACACACACACACACAGACACACACACACACACACACACTAAGACAACGAGCACTGGTTGTACTTTACTTTCAAACACTTTACTCTGCATCGCTTCCTTTTCACCTTTGTTGTTTCTCCTACATAATATTTTCTTTAACCGAGCAACCAACTACCAAATAGACCAATCCCCTTCCTGTTTATACTGGTAAGCTCATGGTCGGGTGATAGGTGTTATTATGGACTGGAAAAATGACTGATACAAAGCTTTAGCACTAAAGGTTTCAGTTTGGAAAACAAAATGGATGTAGCTTTGGATTTATTGTTGGATCTTTTGAGGCTCATGTGGACGTCAGGCGTAAATGCAGCAGAGAGGAATCTGGACAGAGTGAGTCTCTATGCTAAGCTAAGCTATTCACCTCAGGGGCTCAGCTCCATACTGTCATTTCACCTAATGTGGAACTATTCCTTTAATCCCACCTGGAAGTGCAGCAGATATTCGGTTCTGATAGGTTCTGGTATTTTTATCCTCATCTCCTTCTGATGGGGGGGGGGGGGGGGGGGGAGCAGCAGGAGCAGCAGGAGCACAGCAGCCTGCCCCTGTCTGGGAGAGGAGGTGGCATTCAGACTCCTGTAATTGAGGAGACAAAGAAAGGAGAGCCGGAGAGGTTTTAACAATCCCACGTCAGCAAGACGCCGTCAACCGTGAAACCAGAGGGACCCGGTGATTTATCCAGCTGAGAGGGGGGGGGGGGGGGGGGGGGGGGGGCAGCGAGGAATTATCCGGAAAGGTCATCCTCAATTTCTGTCCAGAAATGATCTTTTCCCACTATGTAATAAACATTTATCTGATCCCTTTATTGGCTTTATTAGATCTGACAGTTTAGTTAAGCCGTTTCCAGCCGCCGCCGCTCGTGACAGTTAACGTTCCGCAAAAAAGTTCCATTGCCTCGGTTTGTATTCAGTGGACTGAAGGGGCAAGGACAGTGGGTCCGGGCCCCGGCGCCATTACCCCAGTGGAACGAGCTGCTCTGCAGACCTGCTCATTCACATTTAGACGCCCGTAAATATCCCGGCAGCACACGGCCGAGCCGGAGCACACTGAACATCTGAACATCAGCTGCATGGGACCGAGGTGAGAGCTGCACTCGTTTAGAAATGATGTCAACGCCTCGTGAAGAAGGACTTTAAGAGCGTGAAGCTACACAGAGATCTAAATATTCATCAGATCAATCCTCCATTTACAGATGTTTAATCCTCAATGCTTTTAGGGTGGGGACTCGACCTAAATCAGGACCCAACAGTGTAGGAGAGATCCCGAGGGGGGTCCCAACACTTCTTGCCGGGTTCGGACAATTATTTTAAAGTGATATTCGGTTCTGGTGTGTTCACGTTGTCTATCAACTTCAGTTTTTTCACCCTGAAATCTCCTGTAATCGGGTTTGGACCCGATAAACAGAATCCACGACAGGTTCGGGTCCGGCTTGGTGGAGTTGGGACTTGAAAATCCACAATCAAAAGTTGGATCTGGATTGAAAAAATATCCAAAAAGGCAGATAATTATGATCCAGGTTCCATTTTTTACATTCTTGTTTGTTTCCCTTATACAATAACTTAAACTCCTCTCGAGTAGAAACGTAAAAATCCTCTATCGTTGCATATGTTTAGATAATTATTCAACTATTTACTGGATACAACTACAACCTCCTGAAACCAGCAGGTGTTGTGTTCGCAGCCCAACACGCCGGTGGAAGTAGAGAAAGTTAACATCTTGTGATTAGCGGGTTAACAAGTTCCTTTAAAACACCGATAAACGCCGCTCCAAAGACGCCCCCCCCACACCCCGCCCCCCCGTCCTTGTGTGTATAATGACAGCCAATCCTGCCGTTGACGCCTGCATCAGTATGCAACGATAATGGCGCCGGTGGCAGACGCACGCTCGGCTGTAAACATCGTCTGTCATTCAGTTTAATGGACTCGGGGCCGTTGTGATGGTTTTGTTCTGAATGTGGGGAGGAAAGAGCCGGAAGATCATTTTACCTTGAAAATAGATTAAATAAACCTTTCATCTCTTTCATAGCTCTATCTTCAAGGACACCCCCCCCCCCCCCATACCCCCCATCCCACTCCACACCCCCACTTACCCCCCTACCCCCCCTCCCCACTGAAAAGGCAGAATACACTCTGACTCTGTTTCAATCATTTCAATCATTTGCGCCAGCGAATGACAAAAGCTCTTTGAAATGAATTCTTATTTGTCTATTTGAATGTCGTTGTATTTACTCAGCTGTCGGCGGGTGAAATACGCCCCCCCCCCCTGATAAAACCCACAGTGTTTTCAATCCTCGGCCAAATGACGACCGGCTCGTGTTCCTGATATTTGAGGAAGAGCTTGTTATTAGTGAGATTTATGAGGCTTCCACTCCGGCGCTCTTGTGGTGGACGAGCCGCCTCAGAATTAGTCATTGGCGTCCCAAGGTTAATTAGGTTGATCATGTCTTTAAATAGCAGGATCATCACAGCTCCCCCCCCCCCCCTGACCCCCTCCTCCCCCTGGTTCCCTCTGCCGGAGTGCACCAGGCCTGTTCGGCGGCTGGGCGCCCGTTCAGGAGCTGTCAGCTTTTTTCCTATCTTCTTCTTCTTCTTCTTCTTCTCTTTCTTTTTTTTTTACAGAATCCTGGCTCCCGATGTGGGGCAGGCGGGATAAGTTAGCGCGAAAGTGAAGTTGTCACTCAGAGACAGAGGAGGTTCGGTGTGGGCCGGAGGAGCCGGCGGTTTGCCTGCGCCTCGCCTCCCATCCAGACCATCTGTGGCCCCAGCTGGAGTGCCAGCGATGGTCTGGCACTTGTACCGCGCCATATTTACAGATCTAAACACAAATGGCTACTGCCTGATTGTTTCACGATTCATTAGTCAGACAAGCTCGGCTCCCGCGCCAGCCCAGCTGTTACAGAGTAAACCTTTGTCACTTAATAGGGCTGCTTATTGCCTCCCCCATCAAACGTATTGATCTGTGGCCTCCTCCTTTAAGGTGAGGCGACCGGGGGGGGGGGGGGGGGGGGGCCGACAGGAGGAGGAGCCGGTGACACGGCGCGGTCAAGAGGACAAACAGAGGGTTTATTAAAACATGATCCACCAGGAGACACCACAACAGAACAATTTGAGATTTTATTTTAAGCAGATTTCGTGTCTTCTGGTGTTTGTGGACTTCAGGAAGTAAAAATCTAATTTAATCTTGATTTTCGTTAATTTTTTGGCATGATCTCCTTTTATTGAGGTGGATTGGAATAAAAATCTGCTCTTTGGACACAATGGAATATGTGAACTCAGAAAATTTTATATAAAAATAAAACTAATACCACAGTAAATATAATTTGTAAGCACCTATTCCCAGAAGGTTATACACTAACCTCAACCGGAAGTTTCAATTTGGCATCCTGACTAGACAGGAAGTGGGATATTACTAGTCCCAAGTACACCTTAGGTTAAACCAGAGTTACTCTAATTTGCCACAAACAAAATTGAGTGAATTTAGATTCGCAGTTTGAAAAAAAAACCTCAGTGTGGGCCTACACATGGTTTGGGCCTTTAAATTAGGAGAAATCACAACCTGACCTTAGATGAACTGAATGAAATGGATGGATGCTTCCAACTCTGTGGAAGCATCCACCATGCAGGTCACACCGGCCTGCTCAGATCTCAAACCCCATCAGAAACCTCTGTGATGACCTGCAGCACTCAGCTTTGAGGAGTTATCACTCAGCTTGGAGTGATGGACGTCACTGAAGATCTCCTGGTCGCATGGAAGCAAATAGTAGAGTAACGAACAGGCGTCCATATCCATGTGGAGCAGTGAAGCAGCCTCAGCTACATGTGTGTGTGTGTGTGTGTGCTGTCAGGAAAATAAGAACCTATGGAGCCGTTCTGAAGAACAGACGGAGAGAGAGAGAGAGAGAGAGAGAGAGAGAGAAAGAGAGGAGACAAACCAGAAGCGTCGATCCTCAGGTCAAGCGTTAACACACTTGTTACTGGACGACGGTGTATTGATTTCCCATTAAGAGCACTGGGACGTTGTCCACACTATCAAAGTAATTCACTGGTCTGGACCTGGAACACAAGCCCAGCTATTGGCTTTCTGCCATTTCCCATCCTCCTCAGCAGGATCTATGAACATCGGCCGAGCGGGCGGCGTATGGCGCCCAAAACGGAAACATCGATCCGGCAGCGAGTTCGTGCTGATTCGTCACAGCTGATCACGGGGGAGAGGAACTGGGACTGGTTATAGGTGGAGGTGGGGTTTGGGTGGTGGTGTTGGGGGGGGGGGATAACAACAGTGCACAGAGGGAATTCCCAGCAGAGACATGACGGACAGATTTAACCGGCACCGTGACATTTGTATGGACCTCATGCAACATGCATGCACAGACACACTCTCCACGGTACATGACACGAGGACGGTGGAACAGGCATTACACGTCTGAGAACTTTCAATGCCTTGTTTAATTAACATGTTATTAGCTAATTAGCGCGTGTTGATTAATGCTCTATTAACTCTCCTCGGACCCGATTGAATTCTCAGTTGGACATTAAAATGGCAAAGGGTGTAATTAGCGGCACAGGCTCCGGCGGGTTCGCGGCTGTAAAGATGATTTAACAAATCAAACTTTAATTTCTATGCTTGTGTTATACACCTACTGCAAAGTGTGTAAATCTATGTGTGTACATGCTTCATGTGTGTTGGTAGACAACGTATTTAAGTACATATTCAACCCCGTAAAAGTACTTCATTACAGTAATATTCTCCTGGATTAGAAAGTTTAATTGAGTTCAATTTAATTATTGCGAGAAAATGTCCTTAAAGTGTAAAAAGTCAATTAAACTTTTCTACAAAGGTGCATTAGAGACTTATTGAAGGAAAACTTTGGACATTTCGTGAATAACTTCAGAATATTACGACTGTATCTCATAATATTACAATTTACAATGTCTCTCTTCAACATTATGGATTATTAATATTCATGGGTCAACAGCTTTTTATTTGTCTGTTGATTAAATTGGATTTATCAACCTCAAGCTGCAAAATAACTCGGAACTACAGCTGCAAAATGAATTAAAAACTACAATACTACAAACATAAAGAAAAAAATACTTATTCATATCATTCATAAGTAAAGTATTCAGGGAATGTGCTTAGTTTCATTCCATCACTGGTCACCACACATGTGCGACTGTGTTACATGTGTGTGTCTGTGTGTCAAATACAAAGGGTCTATGCAGGTATGTGTGTGCATATGTGCAGGTGTTGAGGTCGTGCATGGCTGTGTGTGTGTTTGTGTACGCTCCTGCAGACACACTCACACACAGCGTTCAGGCGTTGTGCAGCTGCCGCCCCTCAGAGAGGCGTGCTGGGGCAGCGTGAGCCTCCAGTGCATCGATCATCACGCTGACAGCGCTGCCGTCCCCACACACTGTTCAGAGTGAGATATTCAGTATGGCTGCTTAGCAAATAATTGATGGGGTGCTTCCCGGGTTTTAAGGAGGAGAGTGGTGAGACGGCAGGCCAGCCACGAGCACTTTTAATGTGACGCGTGAATCACTCTTTCATGACCCATCAGGCCATCTGGAATAACAAAGCACCCGGCGCCCGTTTGGGTCTTTATTCAGACTTTCAGACAGTCAGCATGGAGCTGCTCTTTTTTTCTAGACACCGTTTCTTTCTCAGGCGTCTTGATTTTGGATTTCAAGATAAAAGGGAAACGAGAAATCGACTCTCAGGACTTGTTTTTGAAATATAAAGTTTAGAAGTGAATCAGAAGAAGTTTGACTCGAGAGGATTTTGGAAGCAGAGATCGACTAGTTTCTGTTTCTAGTTTATGTTGAGAGCAAAAAGTGGCAGAACACATGAACTGAAATTCATCGGCTACCAAGCTTTTATTTACCTTGCATTCATATACAGAAAGCTCTAAATAGAGAGTTAAAAAAAAAAAAAATCGTCTGGACCTAAAACACCTGTAACTTAGTTTGTGTTTTGAGAAACATTCAACTCTTGTGATATTACTCGGACTGAAAACTGTTCACTACGAACAGAAGAGTATATAAATATATTAAATATTGACTGTGGCCCTCTCAAGTAACATTTACAGAGTTATGTATTGTACCTTATTGAGTGTTAACCAACGTTAGCCTCTGTAAGCAAATTGGTCAGACCAGACAAAGTACAGAATTCAGCCTGAGGGAGTTTTAATGATCATGAATTAAATTTTTAATGTGAAAGAAGAAGGTTTTGCCACTTCTCTTTCCCAAGGTCTCAAAAATCAGCATTAACTTGGTTAACTCCCGACTTTCCAGTATTCACTAAACTCAATTTAACCAGAAGCTGCAACATGCAGAGCCACAAAAAAGTTATTTTCTTTCTTCTCCAGAGAAAACTCTTCTGGGGCGGAGATCTGCATCCACAGAGCACTGTGATCAGAGAAGTGCGCTGCCTCTCTCTCCACTTCCTGTTATTGTCCGGCAATGTTTGAATGGCGTCTGGAGTCCACTGCACCTTCCCAGCAGATGGACGGCAAATATGGCCTCTGATTTATCTGGCCACTGATTAACTGTGAGAAAACAACACTCCGCCAAATGTGTATGTGTCTGCGTGGTGGGTGGCGGCGAGGACGCTAATATATTCATGAAAATGTATTCATAAAAAATGATAATTGTGATGGAGGCCCTTCCCGAGGCTCAGAGGATGAGTCAATAAAAAGCAGGCGAAATTGTTATATGGACAGCACTTGCACTAACAGATGGGGGGGCAGAGGGATGGACTGTGCACGGGCGCCTGATTGATCACACAAAGTGGGTGAGTGTTAAAATGTTACGCAACAAGCTCTTACTTCCTTCCTTTGCTCGGCCTCATCACAGGATTATTATTCCGTGGTGAGACGACTGTTTTTTTGTCAAATCTATTTTCAGAGCCCGGCCTCTTGAGTCCGGACACGTCCTCATCTGCTCGTGTTTCCTGTGCCACTCGGGGATTTGAGGGTAAACGTGAGGTAACCGAGGCTCAATCGCCAAAATAATCTGGACCCTATTGTTCGTATTTTGTCTTTTATCTACACAAAAGTTGTGGTTATTTGTTGTTTGTCAGCTCCCGGGTTGTGTGAGTGTTTAGTGGCGAGTTGGACGAGACTCAGACATAGATGAATGTCAGCCATTATCGCGGGCGGCCATTTGTGCTGGTATTTGACTCACTAATGATCGTCTTCCAGGCCGGGTTCATCAGCCACAAACACACACACACACACACACACACACACACGCACATTAACAATCACACAATCACACACACTCAGAGTCAGATTCAAACTTGGGTCCCTCCAGTTTTCTCTCTTTGCCACAGCCATCAACTCGGGACTTCCTGTTTGCCTTTTAAAAGCCCCCGGTCAGGATCTGTGTTTTATGGGTTTGGTGACAGCTGGTTTCTCGGTGGTGGAGCTATGACATCATCCCTGGTGGACTCTTGGCCTGGTGCATGTCAGCCTGGTGCGGTGGCAGGCCCACCTGGACCCAGCACCTGCCTCTGTCACCGGACACGGCAGGGGGACGCCGGGTGAAGCCGGGTGGAGCTGGGTGAAGCAGGGTGAAGCAGGGTGACGGGTGCTGGGAGGAGGGTCCTTGTTTGTTTGTGCAAGACACAGGAATAAATCACCAACACCTGAGGCTGCACTATGAGAGTGAAACTGTTTATTAAGCAGCTCCACAAACTTTCAGTGGCAAAGGAAATCTTAGTGTTGGTGTTAGATGGTTTCAGCCAATTATCCAAACCTGTCCGGCTGAGCTGATTGACTAGGAGCTGCCAAAGAAGGAGGTGGTTTGTTTCTGTGGCTACATGCCTATGGAGTTACTGGTTTGTGTAACTGGTTATAATTGAACAAACACCCATTCGACCCAGTACAATTACAGCAAATCAATCCATGGGAAGCGTTCCAGTTATTTATCATAATTTTTACAAATGCAAACAAAGGATTTTTTAGTTATGTTTTTATTTGGTAAGTTAATAAGTTAATAATTTGTTTAGCTTTTCCCAGTGTTTTCATCAAGTGCTCATATTTGAAGTAATGGAAATTGGCAGAAACATCAGATTGACTCATGACCAGTTGGTCTTTATTCTTTATACAGTTGGAAGTAAGAGGAGACACGTCGTCCATCTTTATTTACAGTGTATTGTTAAAATACTAAATGCACAGTTGAGGTCGTGGATGAACTCTGAGTGAAGCAGCTTCTTCAAATCCAAGCTGGTCCATAACGAAGGCAATAACAAGAGTTATTTTCATTAGCAGCTAAATCACTGTGTTGCCACGTGTGACCATCAAACACATGTTTGGTGTGAGGGGAGAGAGAGAGTGTGGGTCACAGAGAGAGAGAGAGAGAGAGAGAGAGAGAGAGAGTTGGCAGTGTCGCCTGAGCCCTTCAATAAGGTCAGCTCGCTTGCCCCATTCCAAAATATCCCTGTGAGAGAGAGAGGGCGGGGGGAGGTTGTGGGAGCTACATTATACCTAATGATGCCTCGCCAAGAGTTGCTGAGTGTTGGGCGTCAGGCGAGAGAACAGGGGGAGATATATGGACCCGGGTGGTGAGCGAGTGAGGGAGGGGTGGGGGGGCCAGAGGAGAGATAGAGAGAGAGAGAGAGAAAGTTGGGGGAACAGGTTGTGAAGCCGGTGTTTAATTTGAATTGTGCAGCAGGATGTTGTTGTGTCCTTTCTGGAAAGACCTTTAGGGACCAATCATGTAGCCACCAGGAACAACCCTGATTCATTTCCAGTCAATCAATCAATCAATCAATCAATCAATCAATCAATCAACCAATCTATCTATCAATCAATGTTTTCTGTGTAGCCCATATTGACAAATCCCAGATTGTCTCATAGGGCTGAACAAGGTGAGACACTGTCTTAAACCGTCAACAAGAGTATTGAGGCGTCACCGAATCAGCCGTTCGACCAATCACGAGTCAGTCTCAGCTGTCAATCATCACGTTTTAATAATAATAATGTGATAAGAACTAACTAATATGTCAGAAACCATCTTCAACAAACATTAATTTGACTTTTTACTTTGGCCCTTGTCCCATCCGCTAACATGGAGGAGGCAGGGTAGATTACCTATCCAACTACACACTCACATACTCACACACACACACACACAGACGTGTCGCACAGCTCAGGGGCAATCCCACACAATTGAGATACATGAACAAATATGAATATTTAAAATTAAAGAGTTGATATTAATTATTCATATCGCCGGCACTTTGCAAATGGGTTGAATTAATTATGTTGATAGAATTAGAGCAGATTTGCAGGTTAATATGATAATGTTTGTCTTATATTTGCTGTAATGGATTCAGAGCCATCTCCTATTAATTGAATTGATGACAGTTCAAAACCACCAGGGTCGTTTGAGCATCATCAGGGCTTCGCATTAGTCAAGTTGGATGAAGTGTGTGCTTGACTTACTCTTCTTCTCTGCTCCAAAATATAACAGAACAGCTCGTGATAAAAATCCTCCTTCACTCGTCCTCTGTTAATAACATGAGGAGGTTAATTCCCTCCTTCAATATCGCAAAGTAAGACCAGAGTAGTTTTATTAACCCCCGGCACTCTGATTCATCGCAGCAGAAATGTGCAGTTCTTTGCAACTTTGGAAGTTATTGAAGATTCTATTAAGATTAAGACTAGAGCAGATGTTGAGGGAGTAAGGTGCCTTGCTCAGGGGCACTAGACAGGGTAGGGAGACTCCTCTTTGATTTTTGGACAGATCAATCCAGGTTCGTCTTTTTGTTTTTTCTCCGTGGAGTCGAACCAGCGACCCTTTCTGCCCATAGTCCAAGTGTCTGCCACATCTAAGCAGCACCAACAGGAAGTTGAGTTGTCTTTTTTAACTCTGGGCATTAACAGACCCAGTCAGGACCAGTTGACATCTCTGAGCTCCTGGTTCTTAAGGTTAGAACATGTGAACTGTGGTTAGGTTAAAGTTAGGGTTCAAGCTCAGGTATGAAATGATCACGAAGAAGCCTCAGGAATACGGTTTTTGCTTAAGTTGTCCAAAATGAATGGAAGACAATGCAAAGTCCAAATTAGAAAAAGCTGCTCAAACCTTGTTTTGGACAATCGTGCACTTGTTTATTTAACTTTTGTAGTTTTAACATTTAAGATCATCATTTCCCTTTTTGCTTATTAATTTAACTTTAATGATGATTTGAAACCTTTTGCTTCTGTGTGCTGCTCTCGATGACGCTACAAGAAAATTAGAATTTAAGTCTTTCGGTTATATGATGATAATATTGTCTATTTATTGAATATCAGCCGGACTTGCCTCTTTCTTCTAGAATAGTGTTGTTTCTACTTTGGCTCTAATCTTGATGGAAGGAACTTAATCCAGAAATGTGAGCCAGAGTTTGTGTTTTGAGAAGTTTCCCCATTTTTGCAAGAACATGAATCTACAGGAGACTATAAATCTTTCTCAACTATTCCCACTGGGCAAATTCTAAAGTGTAGACTATCAGCAGAAAGCAGCAGCGATCAGCTCTTAAAACCCCTCATCAGTCAAACTCCAGTTCAAGTGGTGCCGTCCCTTCTTCCTCCAGCTCTGTGCCAACACTCTTCCTCGCCTTTAAAATCATATTACATTTGCCGAGGCCTGCGTATAAATTTTCCCGGCGTCTCATCAGGGGCCCCGGCTCAGTGTGGCCTCTCCTCTGACTGATATTGGCTCATCATACTTAATCTAGAGTGAAATTTCCTAGTCTGTGCTAAATGACTTGCAGCCTTCACAAGAGAGGAGATATTTATTTTCCTCAGGGCTAATGACCTGTCCCCCGGACCCACCCACTGATGGTTATTTACTAGGGCCCAGATGCTTGGGCTCAAAATGAGTGGTAATGTCAGCGGGCGCCATCCTTCACCGGGCCGCCCCTGATTGAATCCGAGTGATCCCATTGACATTGACTCTGTGACTTTTAAGGCCATTACCTTCCACCGCCCACGATGATCACCTCATCATCGCTTCTGAGCTGACAGCTGATTAGCAACAAATTACTGACAGGAGCAGGCTCTGACACCGGGTGGGAGAGGCTGGAGCGAGAGAGGGAGAGGGTGTGTGTGTGGCGATAGCGGTGGAGGGGGGGGGCAAAGGAGTCAGGGGCCTCCTCCTCCTCCTCCTCCTCACACACACTCAGAGCCGGACACCCTGCTCTCAAAGTAATAGCCGTGTCTATGATGCAGCAGTGAGCTCATGGTAATGTAATAAGTGAGGAGGGAGAACGCCGGAGCTCATCTGGTTCTTCTTCCTGCAGCGAGGACACGAGCAGCTGCTCCTCATTGGTGGAGACGGAGCAAGCGTCACTTCTGTGGCTTCCTGGTTTCTACCCAGTCGATCAATAAAGACACAGAAAGTGAAGGTTATTCTAATGGGAGGCGGTGGGAACATCAGATGGATTTAGTGAGAACTAAACACAGGTGTAATTAGAGTTTTATAAATCTTTGTGACGGTGTCCCTCAGGGAACAATCTTTGGTTCCCTTGGTTTCAGTTTAAAGATCAATTTCAGATTTTAATCAAGGTTCATTTAAAGATAATATTCAAGCAGCGTAATTTAATACAGTTTAATGGAAAAGTGGATCAAACATTCATTAACTCATAGATAGTCGGCTCCTTCTGAAATAATCCTGCCCATGGACACTATCTTATATTTGTTAAAAGTCTCCAGCAGACGTCCACGTCCTCCTGAGGCTCGGACACATCTCCCTGGCTTCCTGCAGGAGCATCTGTCCAGACCTCCAGCTCTCGAGGACCAGACAAGACGGCGGCAGATGAGCAGGGGAGATGCTCCATTTGCTGCCAACAGGATCCATTTTTAATGCCTGGAGGGTGTGGGGGGGGGGGGGGGGGGGGGGGGGTTAAAGGCCCCTTTTAATTACTCAGAGGTCCCAGTGCACCAGGCGTCATGGATGGAGGGAACTGGGACCAGTTGAGGGTTCAGTTGTCCCGTAGGTGCTCTGGTTCTGTTCTGGGAACCACAGTGAGATGCTGGAGTTGACGGCTGACCCCAGGGCTGTGAGTGAGTGACAAAGTTAGAAGTCTCAGAAGTGTCGGGGGGGGTCTCGTGTCTCTCAGGGACGGATCCAGGACTGAGCTGAGTGGAAAAGCACTTTCCTGCGATTACAGAAGCAGAGGATCTGGAATGTGTCCCGCCGCTGGACGGTCGTGATGCTGAGAGACACTGACACCTCTGAGGAGCTCACGTGAGGGTTCAGGCTGCAGGGACCTCTTTCAGATTAATTTACAGATTCATAAATCAGCTGTTTGGTCTACAACAGTAGAGCCCATGGTGACATCATCCTTTTGTCCAATTAACAGTTTAAAACCAAGGATTCATCCCTTTCCAACGATATAATACAGAAAGAAACAGGAAGTCCTCACACTGGGGACATGTAAACAATTAAAAAATGAATGATTCTATTTTCACTTGACTAATCATCTATTTCTAGAATCGATAGAGAGTTGTTAGAAGCAGCTGCAGGTCTGAACAAACTTGTGGGTGGTTGAGTTGAAAAGTGATTCTGATGTTGACGCTGTTGTTTTTCCAGAATCCTGCAGACAAACAAACAATCAATGAGAAGATGGAGGAGAACATAGCCTCCTTCAGGGAACTCAGACCGATTCCCAGGTGGTTGTGTGTTCAGCAGCTTGGAGCTCGATGCCCATACATCATCGTCTGCATTCCAGCGTCTCTGTCTCCTGCACAGCAGCTGCAGCTGAACTCTGAGCTGCAGTGATGCATCATGGTCACTGTGTGGTCAGCGAGCGGCCGCGGGCTGAGGTTACAGCCGGGGCGCGAACCCGCTCCTCTGGCCTCTGGGAACATCGTGGCGTTTGAGACGGAGACGCAGCCGCCCCCTGGTGGAGCGAGTCACGTTGGCCTGTCTGTCACTTAGCCCTGGTGGACTCCCCCCTCTCGTGTCCCCCCCCCCCCCCCCGTCTGCCTGTCAGGAAGGCAGATGACAGCGGGGGCCACCAGGGAACCGCCGGCTCCCGGTGAAGCTCCATTTGCTCCTCCGTGGAGAATCCCCCCCCCCCCTTGACACACACACACCGGCTGTATTTCAACTCAGTGGCACGGCTGTCAGCGGCGGCAGAGACGCACCACGGCGAGGCATCTCCCATAAAACATCAGAAGCGTCGGCTGCAATGAAAACACAAGTGAGTTGGGCCTTGTCAATCTTTACAGCTCCTCGTCTAAGTGGCCGCCGGCCGGCGTCACCACACAACCCCCCCCCCTGTTCACTCGTTCCTCACGCAGCTCAAACTGAGGCGTCCATCTTGCAGCTGACGAGTCTCTGAGCTGCTGTGGACAGAGCGGCCCGGGAAAAGTTCTCATGATGTGGAAATATGTTCAGAGACAGAAAGAACACAGGCTGGACAAAGGCTCTGTTCTTATAAGTGACGTGTTGTGTTATTCTATAACTGCAGAACATCTGAAACCTATTTCTTACATCAGTAAACATTCTCCTGAAGAGTTTATGTCTCAATCTCTAGTTTCAAGTCTACTGTGTTAATTTAGTAAATAATAGATTTAATAATAAACCACTGTAGGCGTTGGAACATGGTTAAACCAGTGTGATTGACAGTTAGTACTGTGTCCCATGGTGGCAGGTGTAGGTGGGCGTGCACGGTTATCCAGGTGAACACCTGAACAAGGGGAGAGAGCGTCTCAGTGGTCCAACATGAGGCACTGGGATGAAAAACCCTCCGGTAGCAGATTTATCCACGTTGGAAAAACCTGCTAATGTTAGTGTAAAAGAGTAAAATGCCATCAATGAAACCTTATTACAAGGTAATGTCCCCAAGGTCTGATATTTTACAGTTTACCTATAACTTTATGATAAATAACTGTAAATTAAAAGAAAACACAGATATAATCAAACTTGAATCAAAACAATAAACAAGCTGATAGTGATGCTTCCTTCATGTTATTAAAAGGTGCAAAATGGTCATATCTATTTTTAAGAATGAATTTAAAGGCAGAAACAAATGTAAGAAGTCTGATCTTAGCTGGTTTTTCATAATAAAACACGACAGCCTTTATTCACCAATCAGGCAGCAGCAAGACTAAAAAGCAGCTCACCCTCATGTAAGATGGCGCCCAGGCTCATCGGGAGCTAGTGAGTCCTTGATATTCACAGGTTCCGTTGTGCAAAGCCTTGAAAATCAGCGACAACATCTCAAATCTGTACGGAAACGTACGGGAATCAACCCAGCGAGGCGAGATGTGCTGTGTAAAGGTCACATCCTCTCCTGCACCGGTTTGAATGGAAGCAGCAGCGTTTGGAACCCACACGTTTTCACGGTGAAGGTCTGCGAGTCAACCTGGTTCTCACAGAGATAGAAGGAGCGGACCACACACACACCCCCCCCCCACAGAGATGAAGCCTGTATGCATTATGTCCAGACTGACACGTCAAGAGGCCCTAGATTAACTGCTCCCCCCCCTCCAGACTCCCTTTTATCCCCTCCGTTCCAGGGGCCACGCTCATTTACATAAACAGATAATCCTTGATAAAAATTTCCATTAGACAAAGGTGAAATGGATCAATTTCTGCTGCCAAGATAAATCTCAGGTTTTACACCGACAGGGTCATTACACAAGCCACATTTCAGGAATAATGTATTTAAAAAGTCCGCCGATAGCGGCCATTTCCCGCTTTCCAATTACCTTTAAGAAAAGCTTATTCTGTGGACAATAAAGCACATTACGGCACAATATGATACAGTCCATAAAGATCAGCGTGTTTGATGAGAGGTTAGCGAAAGCTCAGCATATTTCGGGGGGGATGTCACAACCCCGTGGTTATCGCTGACACCTCGCTGTGCTCGCCATGCAAATGTCCTATTACCACAAGTCCAAATAGATTAAGAGGCCTGTTCGGAAATAAACAGGTTTTTTTTCTGTGTTTCGGTCTCGACAGTGAAGGAGGGAAGAGAGAAGGATGGGAGAGGGAGGAATGAGACGGGTGGGCGGGTGGGCGGGGGGGGGGGGGGGGGAGGTGGGTGGGGACGGGGGTGAGGTGGATTGACAGGACGGCGAGGTGATGCCACCGGTCCGGGGCAGGGACGCCACGGAAAAACTCATTAGTTTGCTTCCACCCCAATTCGCCGCTCTGCCTTTGACCTTGAGACATCCACTCCCCCAGCATGCCCTGCCCACCCCCCACCTCCCCCCCACCCTCCCCACCCTCCGTCAGGGTTTGGGTGGGCGAGGACTCACTGGATGACGGGTGGCGACTAAATGCTGAATATATCAACACGTTTCCTTCAGAATATTATTGCACCAACTTAGAAAATTTACTTAAATTGGCAACACACAAGTTTTCTTTCACATCATCAATTGTGTTTAATTAAATTTGAACAAACGTTATTCATTTAAAAACATTGGTAATAGCTGTTGGATGAAGGATTGAATCTTCAGAATCTTGGAAGATCCAAAGCACGACCTGGCCAATTAGGAAGATCGAAGCTAATTGCAATAACCACATTAACTTGATATAATTGAATGATATATCTTCAATATAATAAGATGTTGCTCCAGCAAGAGAGAGAACTCAGGAAGGAATGGAAACAAATGGAGGAGGAGGAGAAGAAATAGAAAGAACTGGACGACTGGAGGAGGTCTTCAAGAAGGAGGCGGGGATGGTAGTGCTCTTCACCTCCCTCCTGTCACTCACCCCCCCCCCCCCTCTTAAATAATTCACAATAATAATATTTGTCAATATAGAAGCTTCATTCACCTGATGTTCTTCACCTGATGTTCTTCACCTGATGTTCTTCACCTGATGTTCTTCACCTGATGTTCTTCACCTGATGTTCTTCACCTGATGTTCTTCACCTGATGTTCTTCACCTGATGTTCTTCACCTGATGTTCTTCACCTGAAGTTCTTCACCTGATGTTCTTCACCTGATGTTCTTCACCTGATGTTCTTCACCTGATGTTCTTCACCTGATGTTCTTCACCTGATGTTCTTCACCTGAAGTTATTCACCTGATGTTCTTCACCTGATGTTCTTCACCTGATGTTCTTCACCTGAAGTTCTTTACCTGATGATGACGAGGTATCTGCTCCATGGACTGTTTGATCACATGACCAGAAACTCCTGATCACATTGTACAAACCGAGAAACAAGTCCATCGAAGGAGGACGAAAGGACAGATGAGGCTGAGAGCATCAGAGAAATGAGTTAGCAGAGCTTTTGATTGGCTGGCAGGAGTTTCTCCTCGAAGCAGGAAGATACAGGTATACATTTGATTTGATTAATATATGAATATTAATAGAAGACTAAAATCTCGTCAGTGTCTCGGAGTGAAACAAAAGAAAACTTTCTGCACAATCTTCAGATCGTTTTCTATTTTTAAACTTTGCTCTGTTCTCACACTCGGACGTTCCAGCAGTAAATCTGCACATTATGCACTGTTTAATATTTAATGTTTAATATTTCCCCAGCAGCTTATAGGACCAGGAGCTGTGAATCTTCCTCCTGCAGCCAAACATTAAATCCATGCTTACAGGTCACAGCATCATAATTCAGAACCACATTAAAGAGGTCAGACTGCAGAATGAGCACCTCTCACTTTCCCTTCTTATGGTTTTGTCCTTTTCTCTGTAAAAAAAAGGATAAATTTAATATCCAACATTTTACTGTCTTCGTATTCAGTTCAGTGTAAAAATCTGAAGCCACGTCACGGTGAAACAATGGAGGCAGCTGATCGTGGGGTTATTAATACAACCAGATTGTTTGGACTATATAACAACTGACATGCACTGTCACTGACCACACTGCCATCATTACTACTGTCAGTACTGCTCCTCCGTCTGTCAGACATGTTATTATGGATAAACACTTAACTTACAAACCTCTTCTTTTATGTTTTATGTCTTGTTAAACCCTATGAGGCAAACTGGGATCTGTGATTCTCTGTATTGGATTGATTGACATCTGGGCAGAGAAAGAATCAAATTAAAGACGTGGAATATAAAAGTGGATTTGTCGTGTTTCGTTGTTGCTCTTGTTGTCTAGTTGTAGTTCACGTCCTGGAGTAAAGAACACAATCCTAGTGATACGTGGAAGTGATGGATGAATTTGTGCCGAAAACAGATCCAGTGTGACCTCTCCTGGGGCGACGGGTGGAGAGCTTACCACCCCACTATCTGTGTGTGTGTGTCTGTGTGTGTGTGTGTGTGTATGTGCATGTGTGTGTGTTCCTCTCTCCAGTACAGAGTCAGACCTGCTGCTGTGAACAAAAACCCTTAAAAAAAGCCCCTGTGCTTCCGACCTGAGGCTGGTCCTGGACCAGTCGGAGAGGTACATGCTGCATTGACACGAGCCCCCCCC
This sequence comes from Platichthys flesus, assembly GCF_949316205.1. Classification (NCBI taxonomy): domain Eukaryota; kingdom Metazoa; phylum Chordata; class Actinopteri; order Pleuronectiformes; family Pleuronectidae; genus Platichthys; species Platichthys flesus. The sequence continues at coordinate 2,516,535 of NC_084947.1, forward strand.
CCCCCCCCCCCCGCGTGGCAGCATGTGCTGGGGCCTCGCGGGGTCGAGATGCCTGCAGAGATGTGAGAGGACACAAAAGAAATCATCAGCAGATCATCTCCCCTGTCCCACCAGCCTCCCCCCCCACCCCCCACCCCTACTCCAACGCCAGCAGACATGAAACCTATTATCTTGATGGGATCAGGCAGCATCCATCTTAATACTGGATGTGATGACAATGATGACGACCCTCAGAGCAACAGCGGCTTCCTGGCTTCCAGGTCTGGAGCACAGAGTCAGAATAAAAAAAACAAACCAGGAAAAAGGCTCCTCTGAACAATTTGGTTTAATCTGTGAATTATTTATCAAACAGGATCTGTCTGCTTGTGTGTGTCCATCCATTTTTTATCATCGCAGAGGCCCCAATCCTGTCATTTCCTTAATCAGAGCTTCAATTATCACCCTGATCTAATGCACTAACTTTTAATAAATCATACCGGTTGAAACGCGTTATTTATTATTGGCCCTGATGCAGGAGCCAGTTTCCGGGGGTCTCATGCAGTGGGGGGGGGGGGGGACCTGATCCTTCTGTGGACAACCCACACAGAGATACCATAGCGCCACCTGCTGTCTGTCTGCAGGAGCTAAGGCATGACTCTCTCTCTCTCTCTCTCTCTCTCTCTCTCTCTCTCTCTCTCTCTCTCTCTCTCTCTCTCTCTCAGAGTCGCGTCTCTAACTCATTGCTGTGCAGTTGTGAGTCTTTTGTTGCAGCCACACAGTGAAACAGCGAGAAGCAACAACTGTGAGTCACTGAGCTGCTAAACGCTGCCGACGTGTATTCACACTGAGGAACTGTGGACGAGTCTCAGTGGATTCACTCTCATTTTATTTTTATTATATTATAAAACAAGTCACATTAATATCAGAGGACGGAGGTGATGTGTGTGGCCGAGAGGTTCAATGTGCTGAACATGTCGCTTTAATGTTTAAAGTTCATTTCTGCTTTTCTCAGGCCCAAAATAATGCTGTATGAAAACATAAAATAATAAAAATATCATAATAAAAGAGAGTAATTAATCAAAAGTGATTGAAAAAATAAAATTATTCGAAAAATATTACTTAGTACTTTGACTAAAATCTGACTAAAACGTACAGAAGAAGAAATGACAATTGAATATCGAATCAAGTTTCTGAAAATTTAACAGTCTTTTTTAGACTTTTTTAAAATATTTTTAATGATAACAAAAGGATTTAGGATAATAAGATTAATTATAATCTGACTAATACATTTTATTTATACAGCGCTTTTAAGAATTCTTTATATATAAAGACATTTTATTTATAAGTACAAAGCAGATAAAAGCAAATCATTAGCAGGTGAATAAACTGAATCCAATGAGCAGAATAATGTTGACATATAAATTCTGACAATGATGATTTTTATCATTTCATCTCATTGTCTCAGGCACGTGAGACTCGTCAGTTCACTGCAGCTCGTGTCCGGGCCTCCGCTGCTGTCACTGCGGGTACAGAGCGCCCTCCGCAGGTCGAGTCCCGAACTGCAGCCTGATGTTCGTCCCCAACAAACCAATGATCGTTTCCACCAGCAGCTCGAGTTCAGGTATTTTTAGATTTTAGTCCCTGAAGCCACAAAATCACAAGAAACAACACGTTTGAATTCAGAAAATAAAAATAAATCAGATGAAGAAACATGTCTGTTAGGTTTTATTTCTTTACTTCATGCAGCCGTTAACATCCAAAGATAGATAGATAGATAGATAGATAGATAGATAGATAGATAGATAGATAGATAGATAGATAGATAGATAGATAGATAGAGAGAGAGATAGATAGTTAGATAGATAGATAGATAGATAGATAGATAGATAGATAGATAGATAGATAGATAGATAGATAGATAGAGAGATAGATAGATAGATAGATAGATAGATAGATAGATAGATAGATAGATAGATAGATAGATAGATAGATAGATAGATAGATAGATAGATAGAGAGAGAGAGAGATAGATAGTTAGATAGATAGATAGATAGATAGATAGATAGATAGATAGATAGATAGATAGATAGATAGATAGAGAGATAGATAGATAGATAGATAGATAGATAGATAGATAGATAGATAGATAGATAGATAGATAGATAGATAGATAGATAGATAGATAGATAGAGAGAGAGATAGATAGTTAGATAGATAGATAGATAGATAGATAGATAGATAGATAGATAGATAGATAGAGAGATAGATAGATAGATAGATAGATAGATAGATAGATAGATAGATAGATAGATAGATAGATAGATAGATAGATAGATAGATAGATAGATAGATAGATAGATAGATAGATAGATAGATAGATCACTTTATTCATCCCGAAGGTAAATTAAGTCATCATAGCAGCTGGTATATTTGAATACAATAAAATACAATACAATAGAATAAAATAAAAAAATAAAAATATTTAGGTAGGTAGAAAGAATAAAAACAGAAACAGATAAAGATAAATAGGTAGATAAGGTGCAGTGGTAGGATGTTGGTAATAGTACTGATGATATGATGGTTATGTTATTGTTAGACAGTATATAGGTTAAAGGTTAAAATGTTTATTTGTAAAATCCAGTTTAATTCGCTCTTCTTTACTCATTAGAAATAACTGCAGCGGTTTCTAAAATGCAGCCATCATGAAACAAGTTATATTAAACGATAAAGGTAATAAGAGTCAGTTATTCCTCTGTTAAAATGTATGTTTGCAATATTAAAAGCTTGTTTAATACTCCAACAGCTGAGGGGTCGAATACATATCTGTTAGATTTGACCTTTTCACGGTAAATGTACCTAATTCTGCATTAAGAGGGTGAGGAGGGACAGTTCAGGTGACCTTTGCCCTCTGAGCGGCTCTATCCCATTTTAGCATCTCTGAAACATGATTATTTTCCGTAATATAATTTGACATCATCATTCTCCTAAATTTGATAATAACCTGCGTAAATTAAGACACAATTGAGGATGTGAGGGATAATCTGCCTTCAGGGTGCAACCAGGATTTAAGAAACGTTTTGTCCAGCTGCCATGAGGTATGAAAAGTTTCACATTTAAATTAATCACTTAACAAACAGTTTATTTACTTTAATGTTAAGTAACTGCAGCAGAAACCATTTGAAGTTTCTCTCCCACCTCAGGTTTCCGAGGCAGTTTCCTATGAGTTCAGAGAGCTGCTGCTTCAGGATCTGAGCTGCAGCCCAGCGTGACCCCGACTCAGGTCAGGTCAGGTGAGCTCTCACAACAGGTGTGTGTGTGTGTGGGGGGGGGGGGGCTGCAGGAGATGAGAACAAGTAACAATCATAAAAAACCTTTTTTTGTTTCAGAAAACACACAATTGTTTTCTTTAATCCAAATCTTCTGTGTAAAACTCTAGAAATTCAATCTGCGTCCCGTGTAGCTCTGCAGGAAGAGGATAACTGCCGCGCCGCATATGCAGCTTCACTCAGTTCTATAATAAAGGGCTTATTTGGGGATTGTCCCTGAAATCAGAAAATACCCCGCGTCCATACTCTTTGTGTCAGAAAGCTTAAAGAGTTTGTCTGAGTGATGAGGATGGATTTACCACTTCTGATCCATCAGGGATTAAACCGACAAGTTCTGTCCAGCTGCAAAAAGTGCAACACATCGGGAGCGTGTTTCTGTTTGAGGAAATTAATCTCATTCCCAACAGCAGCTAAATGTCCTGAACAGCCACAAGCACACACACACACACACACACACACACACACACACACACACACACACACACACACACACACACACACACACAAATTGTGTTTTCGCTTTTCTTTGGAATCCCTGCAGGAATTACAAGACAGGGAACCAGATGTATCTTCTACCACTAAAAAAAATCAAATAGATAAATAAAAAAGTAAAAGGAAGCTCAGAGATTAAGACTAATGCTTTTCAATATTGTTACACAGCTGAAAGTTCCCATTAAAAAAAAAAAGTACATGGAGACTAAGCAACCAAACCATTTCATTCCCAGAAAGAGCTCAGTGGCCCAGATGCTACGAGGACAGATTCAGACAGATTTGGACTTTTTCTGTTTTGTATCAGTTTATGATGCAGAGACTCGTTTCATATTATTTTTATTTGATGTTTCTTATCAGCTTGGTTCATAATTTAATTGTTGACTATTTGATGATATGGAAAATACATATTTTGAGTGTAAATGTGTTATGTTGCAGCTCAGCAGCTCATTTCAAACCACATCTGTAACAATAAGCATAAGATTATCTTATATATGGAAAAGCAACCAAACTGCCGTCAGATATTTAAAATAAAGTGTATATAATCCATAATTAAAGACTAAAATAGTAATAAGTCCTTGTCAAGTGCAAACTGAATCTATACTTTCAACGGGAACCTAATTTATAGTCTAAGATGTTCTGGATATGTTGTGTCTTTGAGGATTTGCATGAAAAAAATGCAGTAAGACAAATATCCACTTGTTTAAAAACTTATTTCTCAATGCTGGTAAATTGAAGTTATATAGAATCAGGTCTCGTTGTTTATGGAATCTCACCTGATCATCCACAGAAATAAACCTGAAGATACAAAATCATGCTCATACTTTCATTTTGGTAAAAGGCAAAATTGGTTTGTTTTAAACGCAGGTCTGCTCTTCTCTATGTTTCGATGGGATGAAGGTTATAAATTTTGATTTAAGACAGAAATCTGTGACAAACGCTGACCTGTTTTTCTACTTTATAAATTCTATCTTCATTGTTTCATGGATGAGCCTTCAGAGCCTGATGAGGACTTAATGGTGGAGTTCCTCAGGGAGCCGAACTGGGCTCCATTAAAGTTGTAATCTTGAAGAAACAGATTCCCATTTAGCATTAACATATTAATATTAATGCTCAGTTTAAACAAAGTCACGACTGATTAGACGTCTTCATTCACCAAACCAGTACTTCCTGTGCGAGCATGAATACAGATACTCCATTCCCCAGATTGCCTCCTGCAGTGCGGCTGTTTGTAATGGAGGATTTCTCAGGTTGCTTCTTTTCAGGAACACGTCCACAGAGTATTTTCACACTATGTGGCCGTCTGACTTCCCCCCCGAGCCTGTGCAGAGAACAGCGAGCTGTCCCCGGCACTTTGTGTCAAGGCCCGAAGCGCGGTCGGCCCGAGACGTCCAGACGTCCTCGATGTGAAGAGGACGGGAGAGGAAGAGAAACTCTGTGTGACACTGAGGGGAGGGAGTGTGAGAGTGAAGGGGGTGGGGGGGGGAGGAAAAGGCGAGGTCGCGAGCCGCATCCAAGTGTCAGCGTCCCAAAATAGTGACGACCAGACTGAAGACACCAAACAAACAACAGCTCTCAGATCGCACAGGACACGACAAACTGTGAAACCTCCCTCTGTCTTCCGGTGGCGTTAATCAGAGCTGCAGAGAAAGCGATCGGAGGGGACACCCGTCCTATTAGAGCAGGCCGCCTCCTCCCCCCCCCCCCCCCATGACCGGGGTCCTCGCAAACACTTTGCCTCCGAAAAAACATTGACAAGCTCCCTCTGTGCGGTGCTGTGTGGACACAGAGGACAGAGTCCCGTCTCCAGCAGATGTCTTGTGGCGCCGACTATAAATAAAGCCAATGAGACCAGCCGGCCGCTGACGAGCACAAGCCGCCGCGAGGCCGTGTTAGCTTTGCAAAGGGCCTGTCTCGTCTTGGCACGGCAGGCGAGCTCACATTTGGCGGGGCCTGCATCGAAGCCTGTGAGCTTTGTGTCGAGGGTTTGAGAGGAAAATAAAGATTTTAGCTTTTTAAATTCAAGATTTCATCCGCTGTGTATTCCACGTGGGGGGGGAAGGTGGCACAGGAAGGAAGTGAGGACACGGCGGGGAACGTGTCACGCGTTGTTAACTCCTCCTCTGTGCAGTAACTTATAGTCAATTTAGCATGTGTTTAACATGGAGTATAAGATCTAACGTGTTTACCATAACGTAATGTGCCAGTGAACGCAGGGCGGCAGCCAGAGAGGAGAGCGCCACTGGAGCTCCGTGCTTCATCGATGACCCTGACACTCCCAAAGGACGCCGGCGGCCCCGGGGCCTGTCTGTCTCTATTTAAACCGGTCTAACGGCGCCTGGTTTGGAAGGACTTGCCAAGACGGAGTAGGCAGCTTCAATTAAGATGAAATGCGGCGTCTTTTTATGGCACATTTCATTCTCGTATACGCATCCACAGTCAGGACTCTGTGAAGGGAAACACGAAACACTCGCTGCAATAATCATCACAAATGTGATATTTCAACACTGATGAAACGTCCGATACACAAATCACACTCTGCTTTCATAGGAAACATTCAGGGTATAAGTAGCCGGGCTTTAATTTCATGTTCCATTACACGCCGCCATTACACGGAGGAACATTTCTCCACGTTAAGTCTGACAGAAAAATGGAGGACAGCGATCAAAGACAAGAGATTCAACCAAAGGGCTGAGGACAGATTGTCACAGTGAATCAGGGAGGAGTCAGGAAGAAGGTGGTGGTGGGGGGGCAGGGGCAGGAGACGATGAAAGACCTCCGTCAGAGTCCAGAGAACACAGAGCAGGAGAGAGGAGCTCCTCTAACACGAGTCTGCTGGTCCAGGGTCAGATCCCTCGTCCAGGAAACATGTCACATCAACATGACACCACGTGTTGTTCTAATTGATTTCTCACTGAGAGCCTAATTGACTCAACAAACTCATTTTCATTAACTTTGGGTTTTATGTCCTTGTAACTAAAATAAATGTCATAAGGAACAAAATCAAGCTTAAAACTTTTCTTTAGAACATTATTAAATATTTTCCTTACTCAATAGATCCAGAGGAAATAAACTAAAGTAAAAGACAACCTGTAAAACTCCCTCTCTGTGTTCTGCCTGTTTCAATGTTTTACTGTAAAAAATAATTTATAGTAAATTACAGCCAACTCTAAACCCACATAATCAATTAATAAGTCTCACAGCGCTGCAGCAGCAGGGGATTCTAGCTGCTCGCCCTTTCCGTGCTACTCTCTTAACTTGGCAGCTGACACTTTGCCACAGTGGATGTGCTGAGAGGTGCATTAGAAGTGATAATGAAGAAGCCACTTCCACTCGAGAATGAGGCAATTAAAGACGGGTGTAAACAGCAGAGAGACGAGGGAGAGTGACTCGGCTCCTGAGGGAATCCTCCAGCGTCTCTCACACCTGAGAGCTCAGTGGAGAGCCGGAGTCTGACGAGGATCCCTGGTGACACTCAGCGACAGGAGGATGTGACACAGTGGCACAGCGGGAGGAGGAGGAGGAGAGGAGGAGGAGGAGAGGAGGAGGAGGAGGAGGAGAGCTGCAGCCAGCGGCCGACAGTGACCGAAGGCCTCACCTGCAAACTCCACTATGCATCCAGGGCTGTGTTGTATCTGTCATGTGACATTTCAGGGTCCCCACATTCTACCAACACAAACTGCTGTGGTCTGAGGGTGAGATGTGTAAATATCAGAGCCTATTAGGATGTCAAACATTTTCCAGCATCAATAAATCAGCCGATGTGATATTTTCAGAAGATGTGGTTTTCAAACACTTATGACAAAGAAATGTAACTGAGGGTTAATAATTTACAGTTTAAACTTTATTGTACATAATTATATATACATATATGTGTATTAACATGAGAACAACCAAATACATAGAACTTCTACCAGTAAAACATATGTATCCTCAGTTCATATCAGTCATTTATATTATATTAATGAGCTCAATGAAAACGACGAATAGGTGACAGGGAAATAAGGTAATGAGTAAAGCAATAGAACACAAATGGCTGTAAAGCAAGTATTTGAATATGACATGAAAATACAAATATGAGGCATTCATATGACTTCATTTAGCCAATCAACAGACAGGAATCATTATGAGTCATTTTAATTATGAGAGAAGAGTGTCACTTTATAATATAAAATCGTGATTAAACAGTGTGAACATTAACATGCAGAAAAGACACTTAAACTATTTTATGATATTGGAATATGTTAATTGCCCTCAATGTCTTGACAGTAACTTAAATTACTTTTGAGAATTTTGTGAATATTTTCTTCTTCTCTTTAAAACTGTGTGTCATGCATCATGAATGTAATATAGTGATAGAAGTATTATATTCTGCTGGTTTTCTGTATCAGAATATCTGTTCTGACCAGTTTTCACAGAATCTGCTGCTGCTGCTTTTTTTTTTTTTACTCAGGCGCTCTTCGGCCACGCTGTGCAAGGTCCATGGCTGATGACGTCACTGGTGATTTGGAAGATGCTCCAGCTGAAAGTTGTAAAAACGTCGCGTTGATTCTGAATTAGCGTGAATTCGTGTTTTCAGACGCGCGACGCGGATTAACAACATCAACATGTCGCTAACTGAGCGAAGAGCAGATTAAAAGGTGAGTTCGTTTCTAACGAATTGGCTCTAAACGTGTGTTAGCATGTAGCATCGTTAGCCCGACCCGCACTGACTCGAGCCACTTTTGTTTCCAGACCTCGTTGATAAATCTGCAGTTTTAAGATGAACCCGGGTCAGTGACAGTGATATGTACAAGATGCGACTCAATTTAAAATGGTCCCTGGTTCAACTCCCGATTTGGCTTTAATCGGCTTAAAACAAGTGACTCGGGGGGGAAACGCGTCACGTCAACAAGATGTCAACTCATAATATCTGATCCAGTCGCCGCCGCCTCTAATGTGCAGGTTAACACAAGATTAGCGACGATTAGCGAGTGAACTCTGGTTTCAACCAGTATATATAAATACTTGGAAGTTTTTCTTTGGTGCCGATTGGAGCAACAGGTGTTTTTGTAAATTCAACTTTGGATAATAAGACTTATTAAAGAAATACTTTATGGTTGATATTGATTAAGACTCAATCAGCATGTTTCTGAACAGAGTTTAGCTTTTTCCTCCACATGCAAGAGGCTGCACCTTTTAGAATAGTAATGAGTTCAAATAATCGATTAATCAAATCAGTAATCAAGTACTAAATTGAAAATTCAATTAAATCACCAACTCTTAAGATACTTTTAATGAAATAAAGTAATAACTTTCTGATTTTAGCTTTCATTTTTAAACATATAAACACATCTGTCGGTTTCTTCGTTCCTCTAACAACACTAAAGTCAACGTCTGTGGTTTGTGGCCAAATCACAACATTTGAGGAAGTCATCTTGCGGTTTGGCCTGACAGTGTATGGACCAGATTACTAATAACAAATAATAGGGAGACTAATTGACAGATAATATGGAGAGAATCTTACTTTCCTTGATTTTATCCTTTTGTTTTCCACTTGTTGAATTCAGAATCACCTTAAGACCCAGTGTCACTAAGTGTGTTCACTGGTTCCTGCTTCAAATGGACAGTAAACCTCGTGCCACTGGTTCTTCTGACCAACTTGTATCAGCACCAGTCACAGAGTTTGATCTGTCTCCTCATCTCCAGGTCAGACTCCAGGTCAGACACCTGCTCAGGCCCAGTCATGCCTCAGAAGCTCCAGAAGAATGCCCAGACGGGGCACTACATCGAGCTGGGAGGTTACCAGTACTGGCCGGTGCTGGTGCCCCGGGGAATCCGGCTGTACACCTACGAGCAGATCCCGGTGTTCCTGAGGGAGAACCCGTACATCACAGATGGATACAGAGCGTACCTGCCCTCCAGGCTCTGCATCAAGAGGTGAACGAGCTCCATTGACCTTGAATCGTAACATCACAGGAGAGAATGTGTGTTTCCTCTTCACCGCTCCTGTGAGAAGTTTATTTCATGCTGTGCTTTATTGTGTTTTTTTAAATGTAGACTACGAGTTTCCTTCTCTCAGAAGAAACTAAAATCTGCAGAACATTGTTTCCAGCAGAAGAGGAAGTTGATTATTTTACATCCGTGTGGGGAAACTAATCATTTCATTCTTTCTGCACTTGCAGCAGGTTCCTTTTATTGTTTATTTAAGTAGAGCTCCTGTATTTCTATTTATTTATATTAGTTTTACGTTTAAACTTTAAATTATCAAGCTTCAATTACATTTCTTTATCACAAATAGCAGCTTAATGATAAAATTATTCTTGGCTCCTGTCAGAGTTGAGAATTTGACTCTGTTCATTTTCATACAGCAGGAAGATGTGTTACTTTAAATATTATGGTCTGTGCTGCTGAAATCACTGATCCTCAGTCTGTACGTAAGAGATGATTTTATGTGATTGTCTGATTTTGATAAATCCTGCGTCTCGATCCCATGTGCAGCATCTTCATTCTGTCCAATGAGACGGTGAATATCTGGAGCCATCTGTTGGGCTTCCTGCTCTTCTTCTTCCTCGGGGTGTACAACATGGCGTCCGTGCTGCCCGGCTTCGGCGCCTCCAAGGAGGATTACGTCATCTACTCCATCGAGCTCTTCTGCTTCCAGGTACAGGACCAAGGTTTCCTCCTAACTTCTGTCATCAGGTCGTTACTCACATTCTCCATTTTGACTTGTTGCTCGTTGTCGGACCTGTTGGAGGATTACAGGGCTCATATCACATGATCGATGACATCATGTTTAAATCCATATGTTGTAAACTAATCCCTCAGTATGATGTACCTTTATAAACACGAGCACAGAGATCCTGCCCTTCCTTCTTCAGCTATTCTCATATGTTAACAAACTGGTTGGATCAGATCTGTGTCATAATGATCCCAGTTATTAACATCGTGAGAAACCAATGGAACAGAAATAACTTGGACATTAGTTTTTAATTTGAACTTTTGGGTTCAAAACAACCTTTTTAAATAGTTAGTGAAGTGATGATATCTCAGTAGGGACTCACAAATCACAGCTCTGACTTTCTGGACTTGCTGATATTTTAATACTGAGAACAAGATGTTGTTAAAACAAATGTGGAGCAGGAACAAAGCTTCAAAACAAAATGAGAACACAGTTTCATTTCCACGGGTTTCATCATAATAATCATAAATCATTCATTATCATGTGTGATGATTTTTGAAGCCGTCCACTTGTGATCACAGTCTTGTTGAGAATCACCTTCTTGTTATTTTCATTCACACGTCACGTCCGTTGCTGATGTGATGTCACATCCTGTTACTTCCCTCTGATGCCCCCCCCCCCCCCCCCCCAGCTGTGTATGCTGTGCTCGGTGGGTTACCACCTGTTCTGCTGCCATCGCTCGGAGAAGACCAGCCGCCGCTGGATGGCGCTGGATTACGCCGGCGTCTCCATCGGCATCTTGGGATGCTACGTCCCCGGAGTCTTCTACACCTTCTACTGTAATAACGTGAGTTCATGTTCGGGTCTGAACTTCTCTGATCCGTCCTCACTTGATAGAACTACACTGAAGACACTTGGGTATTAAAACGAGAACAGGAAACAGTAGAAAGAGAAAAAGGACGTCGGAATAAATAAGAGTTAAATAAGATTAAAAAGTCAAACTGATAAAATCATGCAAAGATTTCTTATCACAAACCTATCATACATTTGCTGAACCATAATAATCAGATTTAATACAGATTTTTCCTGTATTATTAAGGGTTAGGGTTTATATAACCCGTTTAAAATGAAACGTGGATTATGTGATTGAAATCAGCTCGGAGAACCAGACTGTGAGTTGAACCTGTGATGACAGTAAAACAAACTTAATAAGATATATATAAAAACTATGTTAATGACAATTTAATATTATTATATCCAGTACGATTCGCTGCAGAAATTATCGGTGATGAGCGAATTCTTTTACTGTTAAACTGAATATTAAAAAATTAATTTCCATGTAAATGTGATAAATCTGGATCATCTCTTCCTGAGATTACAAGACGAACATGAATAAACACAACCTGCATCTCCAGGTAAATCCGACACACAACCAGTGTGTAAAAGACAAAGAACTCGACACCGACTTTAACATTTAACCACGCTCGTCCCCGGAGACGTCTCCGCTCCACGTCCCCGTCTCTCCGAGCAGCAGTAATTGAATAAAGCTGAAGCGGCGCCCACCGTCTGATTGACTCGTTGTTCCTGGTGAATCAGCCGCAGAGCGACACCTTCGCCGAGCGCTCTCTGTTTGGAAACCAGCCTCCGATGACACAAGCCAGTTTCAGCTCCTCATTCCAGCCGCCCACCATCTTCCTCCTCTTTACTCCTGAAGTGTTTGGCGGCCGCTCCGCTCGCTGTCCCCCGCATGTTGGAAGCGCCGGGTTATTTTGCCCCCAGAACGCAGCTGAAATCTGCTCCAGCTCAAACCAGATGGCTCACTCCTGTTCTCCACCATATGACGTTCGCAAGTCTGGGAGCCGTCCCCTGCCAAGACTGGGGCTCCGCGGCTGGGTGGCTCCACTCCTGCCTCAAAGCCAAGTCCCAGAAGAAAACCTGCTTTTTTTTATATTTAGCAAACTGTCCGTCTCATTCGTCTTTTGGTGAAGATGCAGATCTGGAGCAGAGGACGCGGTGTCTGTTCGGAGGAGAGCGACGAGGAATTTGGCGCCGGCCGAGCGGGGCCTTGTTCCTGGTGCAAATTTATTCACTGTGAAATTCAGCAGGACTCAACACATGAGGACGTGTGACTGGACGAAGGCCGACATCCACAGAAGTGTCCAGAAGGGACCGAGACAAAGCTGCTCAGACTTTACACACTTACTTATTACACAAGTTTAAATATTACTATTATAACTGAAACTGGCTAGTTTTAGTTTAGAAGAAGTGTTTCTTACACAATCACATGTCTGTGAAAATAAAATAAAATAAACTTCCAAACCCGACGGTCCCCTCGTGAATTTATCAGTCCACTAAATATATCTGATTATTTCAACAAGATCCACAAATTAATCAGAATAAAACTTTGAAAATAAAATCCTGTACCCCTCCCGAAACAGTTCTTTCCTTCCACCGGGTTTTGTAATAATCCGTCCGGGAGATTTTATTACAAAATAAAATGTTCATATCAGTCGATATCGATAATTATCTTGATAAATGTCACATTATCATTTATTTTTCATTTAAAAGCAGATTTCTGCTCCTGAGTGAAGCTCTAAATGACGATAATCTGATAAATGAATTATGTGTTAAACCTCCTCTGTTCTCACATTATGTTTAAACATATCAATCTGTTGAACCTTTGTGATATTACTGCTCATTAAAATTCTATTGTGATATTTAATGATTTAGTTTTATTGCCCAGACCCTGAAAGAATTTATTTGTTTTTTTGATATGATTTAAATGTTTGATTTGGTTAAAGAATAGTTTTCTGGTTTACAATAAATATATTATCTAGATTCAGGATTATTTGTGAATAATAGTGAAAATGCTCATTAAAAGGTGCAGTGCTCTGACCTCTGACCTCTGACCCCCCCTGTCCCTGCAGTACTGGCGGCAGGTGTACCTGGTGACGGTGCTGGCGATGATCCTGGCCGTGTTCTTCGCTCAGATTCATCCTCATTACCTCAGCAAGCAGTGGAAGCAGCTGCGCTCGCTGGTCTTCTGCTCGGTGGCCGGGTACGGCCTCATCCCCACCGTCCACTGGATCTGCATCACCGGGGGCTTCTCCTCAGAACTGGTCCAGGTCAGCCTGTGGTCCCACGAAAACCACCGTGTCCTCATTAACGGCCCATTTAGCAGAGACACGTTAATAAAGGTTTTCCTCAGACATCGGTTAAATGAATATTCTCTTCCCTCAGGCGTTCATCCCTCGTGTCCTGGGGATGTACTTCCTCGCAGCGCTGGCTCTTATTTTCTATGTCTCTAAAGTTCCTGAACGCTACTTCCCAGGTGAGCCGGCTTCTTCACGTCCTCTGTTGTGGTTTAGACCTGATGAACAGTGCTTGTTAATAAGTTTCATGTTCTTTAATAAGTCGATAACTGAAAATTTACAATGTGAGGAAAGAGATGTTTTCTGATCATTAAAGCTTTTACAGTAATAACACATTAAAGTCATCAACCTGAATAAATAATAAAATGTTCATGAAGGACGATTTGTTCCAAATTAATATTTTGAATCTTTAAGTAAAGATTTGAGACTTTATTGTCCCCTTGAGGAAAAGTTCAGGACAAGAGATGAACGTTAAATTACAAGTTGTGGTATGAAGACATGAACCATCGACCTCCTCTCTCACCATATGTTCTAAACCCCCGTGCTTGGATTTGACTGGTTTGTTTCTGCAGGTCAGCTGAACTACCTGGGCTCCAGTCACCAGGTGTGGCACATTCTGCTGGTGCTGATGTTTTACTGGTGGCACCAGTCGTCGTGCTTCATCATGGCGTACAGACACAGCGAGCCCTGCCCCGACGCCCCCCCACACGACTAGGGACCACCGACCAGCTGCCGCTTGGTAAGAAGCTGATCACCAGTTAATGTGTTTAAGGAGGTATTTTATGGTTATTTTCCTTTATATTCCTATATATTATTATATATTATTTTCGTGGCAACAAGTTATATTTGATCAAATTTTCCTTCCCCAGTGGCTGTAGTTGTTTTAGTTTTTAGATTATTTGTCTCGTTCTTGTGAATGAAACTTAAGAACGACTTTATTTAAATTTTGTACAAACACTCATTTGTACTCGAGGATGAACAAACTTGTATTTTTTAGCCAAACAAAGTATGTTTAGTTTTTCTTCCACGTGATATCTTGAGATCAGCTCCAGGGAATTTCTTCAGATTTGGCTCAAACATCAGATTGGACTCAAAGAGGATGAACTCACTTTGTGTTTAAATGTGAACGTGAACTCATAAAACACGTGTTTGGCTTCTTGGACTTTTTATCTCAAGATGTCTTTAGGGAAACTCTGAGCTGATTAAATTTCACAGGTTAAAGATCCTCATGAGTCTGGAATAAAAACAGATGTGACTGGTTGTTGGAGGCAGACGAGCACTGGGAGATGATTGTAGTTTACAACTTACTTTATTATGAATTCAAACTTGAAAGCGTATTCCCAATACATAGAACTAATAGTTTGTATTTTTTCTCTTTACTCTTCAGGCTGAGAGAAGACTCATACTTCATCCCAGTGTCCCGACAGAGGAACACGTTTCTACCTGTGAGTCTCTGATGAGGGAGGAATCGGTACCTATAGCAATCAGGATTCGAACCTGTGACCTCCAGGAACAGAGGTGACACGTGTGATTGGAGCTAGTGGCTGAACGGAGTTTCCCTCTTTACCACATTGTCACAGATGAAACACTGAAGTGACAGAATCTCCAGAGCTCGAGGCCGTCGCAGCGTTTTCATTTGACAGAACTTTGTTGTTCTGCCACAAAAGCAGATTCAGGATCAGAGTTATAATCGAGTAAGCGTTTCTTTTTCTTAGAATTGAATTCCTGTAAGTGCCTGTAAATAAATCATCATGTAGCTCTTACTCATTTAAATGAACTGGACTTTCCATAATACTTTTAAAACAGCCTCCTAAAAGGGAAAAATTCAAATATTCCATTAGTTTCACTAAAACTTGTTTTTAAGGTGCCGTGAGATCAAATAGTTAAAACACACAGAGTTCAACTCGACCCAAACTATTTCTCCTTTAATTCTTTTGATCAGTCTGTAAAAATCTTTGTGTCTGAAACTCTGAGATTGTTTCACTCACGATGTTTAGATAGAAAAACCAAAGACGCTGTCGTGGAGCAACAAAGCTCAACTCTCTGTCTCCACCTGTATTATTCATTTGTCTCCTTTAACAGGAACAGTATTGATTGTGTGTTTGTGTTTGTGTGTTTCTTACGGCCGAGTAAGACGAACAACTTTGTACTTTGAACACGAGCAGAACAAAAACCAGGAGCTGCAGGTATGTGAGTTGTTTACCTCTGACTGGGTTAAACATAAGATTACCAGGGTGTGTGTGTGTGTGGGGGGGGGGGTCGGTTCTTCACTGTTCTTTATTTTTGTGTAAAGATTCTCAAGCACTGATTTAGCTTTTTAAAATCTTCACGATTGCAGTTTGTCCTCTGTCGATCCGGAGGAATTCACTACTTTGCTTTTTAGTTTCCACTGTAGATAAACTCAACAACCTGTTCTCCACTTAGGGTCATGTGCAATGTCAAAGGTCAACACTTATTCTTTTTTTTTTTTTTTTTTAAATGACTTCATTCCAAAATGCTACGAATCCAAACTGGAGATAAATTCTGAGCCGTTTCATTATAGCTCTCGTAAAGAAAAGTCTTAATTATTAAATCATGAATTCATTTGTTTGACTATTTGTCCAGTCAAATGGAAACTGTCCCATTTTGGAATGAGTCATTTGTTCTCGGTGATATTTAATGTTTTTAAACGTTTCGAGTATTCTCTGGTTTTAAGATTCCTTTTGTTGTGATGTATTTAAATTATTGATTTTGAATCTGATCTGTAAAGATACGACTTTCTTTCTCTCTATGATAAAAAAACAAACACCTGTACTTTGTCTGAATCTCATTTTGTAGCTGCAGAACTTTTGTATCTTTGACTTTTTTCGTACTCGAGCAACAAGCTGCTGAACTCGACTCTAAATAAACTGAACCCGTGACCTGTTCTGAGACGTGTCCCGAGCTTTGTGTTGGAACCCTCTGAGGTCCATCTCCTTCACACAGCAGGACAAACACACAAGAAAGAACGAGGGAGAGTCGCCGTATGAAATGTTCCACCGGTGGAAACGCAGCCACCGGCGGGTTTTAATTGAAAAGGTGCGAGTGGAGGTGAATTCAGAGCTTAAGGCCGTCGATGCAGAAATCACAGAACTCTAGATTCAGGGATAAAAAGTGCAGTCGGACAAATCACCTGAATATTACATCACAGATTTATCGCCTTCTATCCCTCGTTGGAAAGTCGGGCATCTTCTCTTCTGTTGACAAATCCCTTGAAAAGACCAAAAGCATTTAGATTCTAAGTCGAGCTGACACGGCTGCAGCTTCACATCGAGCAGATATAACTAATACATGTTTTCCCAAAATGTCAAGTTATTCCTTTAAAACAGAACCAGGCTCGTTCCCTGTTTCCCGCTACATCAACAGGTTCCATCTTCGTATCAAACAGATGGACGAGAGAGAAACTGTCTTTTCAATTAACTCATCAATTTACAGTCATTAATTGATTTTGGTCTTTTCGTGGATTTGCTGACTATATAAGTCAAATTAGTCCATTAACTAAAAAAGGTGCAAACCCCATTTGTCACTGAGTCTGCAGTGATGTTCAGTTTCCAGAGGAGTCGACCTTACAACCCAAATCCAAAGCTAGCGATCAAACGTGGCTTCGTGTTTTATTTCTAACAGAAAGTGATGAGGTTGAAACTTCATGAAAAACTTAACGCTAAAAGAAAGGAAAGAAGAAATTGAAGAAAACAGTTAAGAGCCTAATTTAAAACAAACAGTATTTTTAAGGAAGTGGAACCGAATCCGATCCCTCCTCGTGTTCCAGGTGCAAAACGAATCACAACATCTGGCTGCGTGAAGACGACTGGGATCTTCTGCATAGAGGGAAGTCTGAAACAAAGTGGTTACTGGTCAAACCGGTTCCACTGAAGTGAACCGACTGGGTCAGACTTCCCGAGGTTCTGTGCAGCAAGGCAGGGCCGAGCTCCGGTAAGGCTTCGTGGTGCTAAGAGACGAGTCGGTGGAGCCCAAGGCCACGAGGAGCTTTCTGACGCTAACGTGATCACAGTTCAATCGAGTTCGGTTTCTTCTAGAGTCGAGATGCAGCGTTAAAAGGCCTCAGCGAGCAGGGGGGGGGGGGCTGAAGGAGACGTGGGAACAGCGCCACTCCACAGGTTTCAGCTTCTACCGTATTAAAAGTGACGGCGTAGCAAAATGTGGTCAAAAAAGAAGCATCAGAGCATTTCATTGGAAAGGGATCCCAAACCAGAAGAAGCTCGGGGGGGGGGTCACTGTTTAGAGGGAAAAGGTGCAGCTCCGAACGGGTCGAGCTCCCCCGGCTGAGAGGGCGCCCCCTGCTGGTCGACCACCTCTGTGAAGGGCACTGCCCCGAAGTCATCCATGTCCCCCCCTTCTCCCAGGGCAGCCTGCAGAGAGCCCGTCCTGCTCCTCCCATTGGCCGGGCCCATGTCACTCTTACTGTCCACCAGGCCGTGGTACTGGCTGTGCCGGCATCCGTCCTGAGGATGGAACGGCTTGGCTCCAAACGGGTCCAAGATGGCGTCGATGGCGTCGTCCGGCGGCAGAGACGCTCCCTTGTCCTTCCCCCCCGACATGGTGATGTCCACGCTGATGTTCTCCTTGGAGTCGGAGGTGCTGAGGAACTCGTTGCTGCTCTGGGAGTCTCTCCGGCCGACCTTCTTGTGCCTGCGGACCCGCTCCGGCGTGCGGTAGGCGGGCTTGTTGGTCTTGCGCCCCCCAGTGGGCGTGCCGTGGTGCCGCTTGCTCCCCCCCGCTGTGGCCTCCTGCTTGGTTCTTCTCTGGCGGGACGACAGCTTCTGGAGGCTGCGCTGCTTCAGCCTCTGCTGCCGAGGACTCGCCGGCTCCTCGTGAGACGGCTGGAAGATGTCGTCGGCGCTCCTCGAGGTCACGGGCGGTGGCGCCGCGGAGCCCGGGTGGAAGGGCGAGAAGCCGAAGATGTCAAAGGTCTCGGGGGAGCCGGGCGGCGATTGGCCCGTTGGAGCTTCGCTGCCGCTCTTGCCGGACATGGAGAGGTTCCGGGTGAACGGAGCTTTGGTGAAGACATCGAAGTCGGCGGCTGCCCGCGGCTCCTGGCCGACTTGTCTGAAAGGAGCTTTGGCGAAGACGTTCTCTGGAGGCTCCACCCGCGGAGCTCCTCCAGCGAAGGGACCGAACCCAAACACGTCTACGGGCTCCTCAGCCGGAGCAGCTCTGGATCCACTGGGCGACTCCAGAGGGCTGATGAGGGGCAGGACAGAGTCTCCGTCACGGCTCCCCCTGGTGGCAGCGGGAGCCGATTTAGCAGATTTCTTAGAGCGACCTTTGACCCTGCCGGGGTGGTAGTCCGAGTCCGAACTGTGCTTGTCATCCTCCTCCTCGCCCTCCTCCTCGGAATCCATCAGCAGAGGCCTCTGTCCCAAGTTCTCCGGCTCGGTGTCGTCTCCGTGTTCACTGTTCAGAGCCTCTTCCTCCTCCGGCTCCTCTTCCTCGCTGCTCTTCGGCGAAGGAGGGTCAGACTCAAAGTCGCTGTCGGACTCTTCACCTGACCTGCAGTTAGTCCTCCTGAGGGGTTTGTGCTCCCTGACCGCAGGAGGCTGCAGGCCGTCTGTAGAGGTGGAGACCAGAGGATGAGGAGGAGCAGGAGGAGGAGGAGGAGGAGGAGGAGCAGGAGGAGCAGGAGGAGGAACACTGGCCTCCTCGCTGCTCTGCTCAGTCTGCGTCACAGGGGTCGATCCTGCAGAAACACAAACACAAGAGTCAAACACGTAGAGTTCCCCTCGGGCCTCTGTCGTTTCTTATTTTAAAAGTTTGATTATGAAAGTTTAAAAATAAAAGGATGAATGAGAAGGAGCAGAAGACCCCCCCCCCCCCCCCCCCCACAACACGACATCTGTATTTGTGGTATTACTGAAGTCGGGATTACGTTGCTTCTAAAAATCCAAATCCCATCAGTTGGTCTGATAAGGAACCAGAAGGAGAGACGGAGGAGAACCACTGAAGTCCATATGGTGTGAAAGCTGCTCCGACTTCTCTCCTGTGACCCGAGAGGAGGCGGCGGCTTAGAGGCTGAAGACGCTTTTCAAGATATTACTTTTAAATCTAAATCCCTCCGTCGCTTGCTTCAGTCGAACAAAGTAAAAGCTTTGTTCTGTAATCACCTCTCACTCTGCATTTCTATAAATTCTATACAAAAAATTGGCATTTGATGAATAAACATTTTAAATTCCAAGAGATTTGCCTCACGGTAACTTTAGAGAAAAGTCTAATTAACAAGTGGACAGTCTCCAATTCGACTGAAAATAAACGGTGTCGCGCACAATGAGCCAATTTATTGTTTCCCCTGTCAGTGGAAGTTGTGCGTTGGGAGGAGAGGCACCCTGCTGTGAGCACGGGAACACAAACCTCCACGAGCCGATTCAAACTGGCAGGACGCGAGGACGCAGGAGCCAAACGCTCGGGAAGCAAAGAGACGGAACAATGAAAAGACTCAACACTCTAAAACGAGGGGGGGGGGGTCTGCTTCATGGGACCTGGAGATTATCGTTTTTCAATCACGGTCACCTCTCGGACTCGACGTGAGCGAACAGAAACATCTCTAATCAGACGGATTACACACGTCGGCCCTGAGCTCTCTCCTGCAGACGGGAATAAGTGGAACATGCGTGTGATTGCTCCCTTCGCCGGATGGAGGATGAAATCTGTCTCTGACCTCAGCACGAGGACGGCTGCTGGGGGACAGACTGGTTTGACTGGAGCTCCAGGAAAACAAACGACTGCACATTCCACTGTGTGTCGTGTTCCCAGTACAGGGATGATACTGGAGCGGAGGGTTTAAAATGCTCCTGTGAGGCTTTAAATAAATCTGCTCATAACTCAAGAAGAGACAAATAAATATCCTTTGATTTGAGCTTCAGCCTCAATTTCTTGTTTTTTGTTTTAATATTATAAAACTGTTATTGTATTTTTCTGGAATCTTTTCCATGAAAATTACACTTTAGCATCTTTTATTTTGTCGGAGAAATGTATTAACTCCTCGACACCAACTGGTTCTGATGGGATTCTAAATGAAAGAATCAAATTCACACAATTTGATCCTGAAATTGAACCTTTATGATAAACGTCTCTTCACACAGTGAAGAATTCATAATTTATTTGAGGAGCAGTAAATTAAAGGATGTGTGAACTAACAAATATATATTATATATTCTGCTTCACATAAAAGGCTCAAACAATCTAATCTGTCTGAGCTTCAGTTACAGGATTAGATGGACTCAAACATCAAAGAGCTTTAATCAAAGGAAGTAAGAGTTTGTATCTTATTCATGTCAAAGTCTCATTAATCAGAACGAAATTAGGGGATTTTTTTAAATATAAATCAATGAAATAACAGTTTTTTCATGTGATTAACCTTCAAATGGTGCCACAGCTTCAAAATTAGAATATTGACTAATGTTATTTACTTAGAGCCTTTAATTAAATATATATTTTGTTGCCTGATTATGTCTCAGGATAACTTTATGGCGTACGGACATAAACAAAGAGTTTCTCATCTGATTGAGGTTCTTAAAAATGTTTTAAACGTAACTTTCACAACTGAAATAAAAGTATGGACAGAAAAAAAAAAACATGAATTTTTAAATTACACACAAACATGAAGAGGTTTATATTTAAAGAAGCTCATAAAACCTGTGACGAGGCCATTGTTTAAAAACATATTTAAAAACAAAAATATAAAAACCTGTTTATCATCATTATAGCTTTAACATGAACCATGTCACAGAATAAGCTGCTTATTGTTTCTCACACACACACACACACACACACACACACACACACACACACACACACACACACACACACACACACACACACACACACACACACACACACACACACACACACACACACACACACACACACACACACACACACACACACACACACACACACACACACACACACACACACACACACACACACGGCGGTGGGTTTTTGTTTTGACCTTTCGCCTGCAGCACGACGGTTCGATTTGATTGGACGACAGAGCGCTCACACAAAGACGGCCATGATAACTTCAGGAACATCTTGCTCGGGGGTGCAGTGGTGGAGAGAAGCTTTCACTTTACAAAAAGGAACCAAAGGGAGAACGGATTTTGGATGTTTCTTTATTTATCAGTAACATTCTATAAAGAGAATACATTCACACTCACAGTATGACACAGGACCGTTTACAGAGTCTGCTGCAAAGAAACAGGACATGAGGGAGACAGCTTGTGGATCTATGGGGGGGGGGGGGGGGGTCCTTTCTGCAGGAGCAGTACCAGGAGCTGCTGAAATCCAGAGCAACTAAAAAACACTTCTACTGTCTCAAGTTTAAAAAGGTTCCCAGACGTCTACAGGTCAGGGCTCTGATGTAAAGCTGATGGGGGGGGGGTGCGTGGGAAAGGGGGGGAAACCCCAACAACAGATGAGAAAAGCACAGAAAAACTTGCAGATGTAAACAATTAATAAACAACATCCTCAATGTCTACGTTTGCTTGTTCTCGACCCCACGAGGTCGGGGGGGAAGGTTCACGTCTCCTCGCTCTTTAAAGAAACACATGAAGGAGGATAAAGTGCAGTTAATGGCTCTGGTCGTCCCTTTCATGCTCTTATTTTGAATTGTTTTGGTCTTTGATGGGGTTTTGTTTTAACGTTTAAATGCATCCACCGGTACACATGAACAAGATGTTTCTGAATGTGGCCGTCCCGCTGAACGAAGGAATCGAACGACGACACGATCAAAGTGAAACAAACTAATGAAAAGCCCAAATCAAAGCAGAACCGTGACGAGGAGGAGAAGCGACACCTGGAAACTTACCTTCAGCTAAGTACGTGAATACACTTGTACGATAATGTGACTGGTGTGTGTGTGTGTGTTTGTGTGTCTGCATGGACGACTTGCTCACTTGCTGCACTAAGGCGGAAACACAGCAGCACAGCGAGGACTCACACACATACAGCCCTTCAGGATTGTATGGATTCAAAATAATACAAAAATAAAACAAACATAATAATAAAAAGAGCAATCCTCAGTGGTTCCTCTCGGTACATGATAACAGTAACACAACAGAATGTGCCATCAGCCGCTCGCCTTCAACACAAAGTAGTTATAATTATTACCATAACAGCTGTTTTTGTAAAGTACCAAGTTTTCATTCAAATGTCTAAATAATGTTCAACCGGAGATCAACTTGCTTTAAAGACGCGGCTGCTCCGGTGTCCTGCGGCCATCCAAGAGATGCAATACTCACATGAACTGCAGGGGGCAGCGTAGTATGTCACATGATCAATGGGCGGAAAAACTATCGCAGAAAGTATTTTTTTACAATATGCAAATCCAGGAAATCTACATAGTTCTGTGGTGCTCCCCCTGGTGGAAGAGAACGTATGTGAACGCATCACATCTGGTTTAACAGGACGTGTATCTCCGGCCCTTCCTTCGTTCCTTTGAGCAAAAACAACTATTTATTTTATTGTTGGCCACGTAAAAAAGAAAAACGTAACAAAGGCACTTTGAACCTACAAATGGAAACAACTTCACAATAAACTTCAGAATAAAAGAAACTCAGATTTTCTTGAGTTGACACCGTTTGTGCAGCAACTTCACCACCTTCGAAACATCTGTCCTGGTTTGTTGTGCTCCCGAAATCAATGTCAATATTTTGTGGTTTTATCACCTTACGCGACATGTGAAGGGCTGACCCCTCGACCCGACCAACAGGGGGCGCCACCTTCACAAATAGTAGAATGTGAATCTGCAGAATCCAAACACATCAGCACGATCCGGTGGTTTGTAACGAGGCTCCTGCTTCAAACGGACCAATCAGAGTCCAGTATTGGTCGACGCAGCCCACAGGACGTGAAACCAAAAACATCAAACCAGGACAGAGACTCCAGAAAATGAAACTTCACTGTTTCAGGAAGTTGCTGGTTTTGACTTTTTACACTATCAGATAATAAACGACCAAAATAAAATCACCTGTAAGTGACGAGCAGCCACACTGCGATGGAACAAACACAGGAAGCTTAAAGGCCGAATCCAAAACGGACGTTTCTTCATGCCAGCCTGAGGGAATGAGACCCAGCGACCCAACTGGGGGGGGGGGGGGGGGTTCTTTCTCTTTTTGGTTTTCTTCCTTCCATCCAATTTGAACTCAAGCAGAATTTAATATTCTCTGAGTAACGAGTGAAGACGATAACATATTTCCACACTTACATCCAAGTGCAGAGGGTCATATTGCATCTTTATCTGCTTCTATTCCACGTTGAGCCGTAGAACTTGCATTAAGAGATGAATTTACTGTAGAAAAGTGTTTTTTGTAGCGTTGATAGTCGTTAAATAAATTCCACGAGGAACAGAGATCGTTTCCAGACGGCTCCTCTGAGCAGGAACCCGGTGACGCGGTGAAGAAGCAGGAAGCACAGCGGCACAGGAGCTTATTGCTGCCACCGATTTGTGATCCATGTAGAAATACTGCACTTCCATATTCACGCAGTTTCACCTACGACGTGTGATGGAGTTCGACCAATGAGAAACTACGAGTCACCAGGTTACGTTAGAGTGGAGGATAACACTTTGTAGTTTGTGAGGAATCTTTGTGTTTCAGTTTAAAGAGAAGAAGAGTGTTGACTTTGTGTTAGACGTAAGAACAGAGGAAGTTCATGTGTTTTTATTTACCAGACTAAGTTCCAGGGCTGATCGATATCTGGGCTAAACTGTGAAAGTAATATTCTATTCTAATATACACTAGATGAATTATAGGAGACTTTGAAGAAGCCGGCGTTTTGGGCTGTGAGAGGTTTCATGTGAGATTCTAGGATTATTAGACTCTCTGTAAAAACTTGTTTCATGGTTTTATGGCTTAAAACAAAAGAAAGCGACACTGGAGTCGGAGACAAGTTATGTAACCGACATGAAGCATTTCTTAAAAAACTGTGTTCCTGTGGCTGAGGCCTGTGTTCAGCACCGGGCACAGGTCTAGAACCCAGAGCTGATTTGAGTGAATTCAGAAATGGATTTGTTCCTATTGAAGTCACAGAGGAGCACCTTTAGATTCTATTCTACACTGACAACAGAAGAACATCTAATCTGAGGAAGGGGAAACAAAACAATCTGACCGATCATTGGTTTTTGAAGCCCCACTGTGTGGACTGGGAGGGACTGGGGGCTCCTGACTGGTGGGAACAGAAGAGCTGGCCAGGGGGGCAGGAGAGGGCCCAGAGGGGGCCCTGAGGGGGCCGTGGATCCACAGTGTTGGGTCCTCAGGGTAGAGACTCCTCTAAGACTTGCCTGCGCTGGCCACGAACGGGACTGAGCCGAACAGGTCCTCGGGCAGGAGGGGCCTGGTGGCGGCGGCAGGCTGTGGTCGCTCCGTCTCCACAGGTTTGTCTACATGAAGAAACACAACACGACACTTAGATCCTCCACAGTTTCATTTTAACCACCAAAGGACAGTGTGCTCCATCTGGTGAGCACTTATTCTTCATTTGGACAATTTCAATCCAACGTTTTCCTTCCAATACAAAGTGTTGGGGACTTTTATGGTCTGGATCAAACTCACATATATGTATAACAACTTTAAAAAGTTCCTTAAAATTAAAAACTTCTTGTTTTCTTCTTTTACAAACTTTTCTCTTTTAGGTTTTACAGTCGAGCCGGTGTAGAGAAGACTATTTATTAAAAAGGAAAAGTTTGGGGTCACTTGCTTGCTCGGAGCAAATCGAACTCCCGGTCGATCAGCTCCTCCTCCGTCAGCCTGGAGAAGTTGTCCTCTCCGAAGGGGTTCCATCCCGACATGTCGGGGGGGTTGCTCGCTGCACTGTTGCAGCTCTGAGGGGGAGGGGTGACGCCGTCAGGGCCCAGCAGAGGGTTTCTACTGTGGAGGGGGGGGGGGGAGTTAAAACACCACGTCATGGTTTGGACCTGGAACAGCTCTGTCACAATGTGTGACGATATAATCAAAACCAAAATCCTGATGCACAAAACAAAAGACGTATCGAACTTCACCTGGAGTTGGTGTACGAGGGATCCACAGGTGAGATCCCCCCCATCGGTCCACTTCCTGCTGCAGGTCCAGCAGAGGGGGTGGTAGTGTTGTAAGAGCCGAGGGGGATCTGGAAGTCAAGAGGGGAGGGCATGTAGGGGAGAGGCTGCTGGGGGGGGTGATGCTGCTGCTGCTGCTGCTGTTGATGATGATGATGTTGTTGTTGTTTATGATGATATTGTTGTTGTTGTTGTTGCTGCTGCTGCACAAAAGCCTGTTGGTACTGTTGCATCTGAAAGGGAAGGAGGAGAGGGAGAAGAGGGGGAAGGGAATGAGGGGCGGACCTTTGATTTTTTTTAAATGGCGCACAATGACGGTAACAAGATGATGAAATGTTGTTAGAAACCAGTTCTGGATTTGGAAAGCTGGGGACACGTAGGAGGGAGTGGGGGGGGGGGGGGATGAGGGAGTGAGAGTCAAACAACTCGTCCGAGATCAAAGTCAAGATTCAAACTGCAACCAGGATCAGATCAGACACTGGTGGGGGGGGGGGTTGAAGCTCGGTGTTTGGCCACGTGGAGGAAGAGGAGGACAGGATCGAGTGCGTTCGGATGTATCAGCTCCTTCTTCTGTTCAATTTAAATTAAAGTTTTTGTTGAGATGAAAAGGAAAACCCATCATTCTTTAAAAATAAAACTGATCTGAGGTTTCCTGAGGAGCAGGTAGAAGCTCACAGAGGAACTGCTGCTTTGTAACCGTTCAGCAGGTCCCTGTGGAATGAGAAGCAGATTTCAGAGGTGCTCTCCTCTCCTGTCTGTGAACCGCCTCATATGTCAGGACGCGACGTGGAGGAAGCTGCTCGGTTTCACCCTCTGTTCGATTCCCTCGTGGCTCCGCTCGGAACCAGATTGCCTCTGAATAAAACAGATGGTGCGCGTTCGGTGGGAAACAGACTAAAAATGTCACCGCCGCCACAGTGCACATTTCCAGGACCTGTGTTTGTGTGTTTGATTCAGTCGCTGTGTAAATACGAGTTTTCTGAGTATTTGGACGGCGTCAGCAGGAAGTTTGAGCGTCTGCTTCCAATGCTGCTTGGCACCGACAAGACGCCACTCCACGGAGGAGGACTGGCTGCCAGCGTTTGGAACACAGAGAGCAATTTTAGGCCACTCTGACATTAAAGGGAATATTCAGCGCCGTGTTACTTCACGCTGCGTCTCCATGTGCTTCGCTGTCATTTGCTCAATCTATTTATTGCCGTGTTGGATCCGATCCTCTGCTCTGAAGTCCCGTCAGGAGACTCTCGGTTAGAAGAAGCCGCCTCGGATGCTTGAATGGGCTCGAACGCCAACAGGAGCAGATCCACTCTGATGGACGTCCATGTATTATTATCACAAACAGAGGGTTGTGGGTTCGGAGCTCTGACAGAACTCACCATGGCTGCGTACTGAGCCTGGGCCTGAGCGACCTGCTGCTGGTACATGGGCTGCATCATCATCTGCTGCTGCTGCTGGAGCAAAGCCTGCTGCTGCTGGAGCTGGAGGGACTGCTGCACAGCCTGTTGGTACTGTGGGGGGGTGTAAAGACGATTTAGTGAAGGTCCCAGAAGAACAGTCAAGCCATTACTTTGTCTTCAACGAGGATGAACACGTGTATTTTGTACCTGGAGGTATTGGAGTTGCTGAGCATTTGCATGCTGCTGCTGCTGGTGATGCTGCAGCTGCTGCAGACGCAGGTCTCCGGGCTGCAGCTGCTGCAGGACCCGGTGCTGCTGACTGCTGGGCTGCGGCTGCGGCTGCGGCTGCGGCTGCGGCTGCGGCTGCACGGACAGCTGGCCGGAGCCGGGGGTGGGAGCTGAGGGGAGGAGCCACCAGAGGTTAAGCATTGAGCTCAGTGTGACAATTAAAGAAAACATAGAAAGGATAATATCTGTTCATACAACATGTTCCTGTGTATAAAAGTGAGTTAGGGCAAGTTTACACTAGACGACTTTCAGTGTTCTGATGGAGGTGGGGTGGGGGTGGGGGGTCTTGATTTAACACTACATGACTGACAGGCGACAGGGAGTCACACCCACAACCATCCATCACCAGAGGAAACCCAGATTAGCTCGTTCTGCTCACAGAATGACACATCCAGCAGGAGGAGGTTTTACAGAACAGTTTTATCGCAAGTTGAAAATGATTATTATGAGTAATGAACAATGTAGAAAATCAACTTTTAATAATTAACAACTTACATTCTTCCTACTCTCAAACTGAGCCTATGAATAAAATACATTTCTACAAACAGAGGGCACCTCACCACCACCAAATAATCTTGAAAATAAAAATTAGTCTTTTTGAGTATCCAGAAATAACATTTCTCAAACTTGCTTTAACCAAAAAATAAGCAGCCATTTAAATATTCAAATATCAGCTTCCTCTACAAAATTCTCACAGATTCACTTCCTGTACGAGAGTTGAGATAAGAGCAACACAAGAGAAACACTTATTAATAATCAGCTCATGTAAACGAACCTTTCTGTCCGTTGCTGACGGGGGCCGAAGGCACGGCCATCTTCACGGGGGTGACGGTGTTGGCGAGGGGCAGCACGTTACTGTTCACCGCCTTCGGCCTCTGCCGGGGAGCTATCGACGTCTCCGTCGGGCCGACAGATTCCGTTATCCTGCGCAGAGGGAATCAAACAGTTGACGTCCGCTGTCCCTCGGTCTCTGGTGTACGTACAGCAGCTGAATGACAGATTGAGGGGATTGATGGTTACCTGGCTTTTGTCTGGCTCTTCCTAGCAGCGACCTCGCTGGCCGTCAGCGGCTCTGGGAGCGTCGTGGGGATGGGAGAGTTCTGTCAGAAGAGGAGACCAGGAGAATTAGAGACCAGGAGAACTGTGTTTACAAGAAACAGACTGAAGGCTGAAACCACGAGGACCCTTCATTCCAGGGACTTACGAAGAGATTTGGCACCGGACAGTCTTTTCCAGCTAACTTGAAGGCAAAGTAGGACACTTGGTAAATGTCTGGTCTCTTCTCCTGATCTGGTTCGAGCATGTATCCTGGAAAAGACAGAAAGAGAGACTTCATCTTAAAAAAGCCTTGCAGAGGAACACCGGCTGGTGTGATAGTTAATGTGCATCGCCTCTCTCTGGTCACACGGTGGAGCTGTTGGTCCAAAAATAATAAAAGAAAGGAGGCTCCACCACAACAAACTTTTAGGGAAGTGAGATAACATGAAAGAAAAGAGACAGACTGGTTCGAACAGGCTGAGATGTGTCAGCAGCTCCAGACAGCTACAGATCTGTGATTAACAGAAAGCTGTAAAACATCTAAACAAGAGAGCAAGTGGGAATTACAATCTAGAAAATGAAAATATTTATTAGCTCCTTCTAGAAAAACAGGGCCGTAAAAATTCTCAAGACAAAAGCAAACACGCACGACTTTCTTTAAAGGTTCAGTGTGTACGATTTAGGTGAAAAGGATCTATTGGTAGAAATTGAATATAAAAGAATCCAATTTAGGTTTTCTCGATTGTGTTTCATCTAAAAATTTAACGAATTGTCTTTTTGTTCTTCCCCTTTACAAATAAATACTTTTATGGTGAGGTGAGGTGAGGGGCTTTGGGGGGGACTAATTGGACATGGGTTATATCCAAACCAAATAATAATACTTCCATAAAACATACAGCAAATATTTGGACTTTACGTTAGAAGAGAACAGACTCATGATCAATTTTCTCAGACAAACAAACAAGAGTAAACACAGATGTAGGATCAAGAGACTATTTATCTGTACATATTATTATAACTCCTAAAAACAGAAGGGATTTTAAATGACTAAAACAGAGATTAATGTAATTCTGAGGTGACGATAAATCATCCTCATATACATTCTGACATCTTTAGCGTTAATGATTAGGAGACTTACTGATCAAGCAGTGCAACTTGATGGAGTATTTGGAGTTATCTGGAACGATAAAGGTTCCGTCACATATGGCAACTTGACTCTCCCCAAATGGAAGAGCGAAGAAACACAGCTTGTACAACAAGCATCCCAGTGCCTGAGGAGAGAAAAGAGAAACCAGTGGTTTATAGTGGAGACGAGCACAAGTCATTGTAAATGTCCGTGTCAGCAGGATAACAAAGTTTCAGAGACTAGATGTAAAATGTGAGAACTGAACATCTGAAAGTGGAAAGTAAGTGAGGTCTGTTAGGTCATGATGGTTCGATGGATGTTTCTGACACATGAATCCTCTTTATTTAGTTT
Organism: Platichthys flesus; assembly: GCF_949316205.1. Lineage (NCBI taxonomy): Eukaryota > Metazoa > Chordata > Actinopteri > Pleuronectiformes > Pleuronectidae > Platichthys > Platichthys flesus. Next base: position 2,546,409 of record NC_084947.1, read on the forward strand.
GTTTGGCACTGAAAAGGTTTCAGTATTAAACCCCAACTGTTGACAACCAGTTAGAATTGAAGGTACTTTCCTCACGACCCTGACACCAGATTAAACCACTACCTAACAAACTGATCTGTGTTTGAAGAGGAGGAAGAAGAGGAAGAAGAAGTAGAATCACATTCAGTCGAGCGGAAACATCCACCAGGGCCCAAACGGCCTCCTGATGAAACCACACTGGATTCAAGAGATCTGCATTTTTATTTGGATCTGCACCAAACTGCACACATTCAAATATCAGTCCCTGAGTTTATTCATCAAGATCCATGAATCTATCTATGCTGTTACAGAAAGTGGGAAAAGTCCACTCCAACGTTTAAATGACCCATACACTTTACAGGTCCAGTTGAAATCCATCCAGAATTTGTGTAATAATTCGAACAGACAAACAGTTGCGAGTTTGTTTTGTGTTACAATAAACTGTGATAATTGTTCAAGGCTCCAAAGGAAACTTGTAATCTGTAAAGGTCACATGAACAGGAAACACACCTGGACTCTTACGGCCCCTTGTGTTTGTGGGACGTTGATGTTGTTGACCCACTGAGCTCGACAGGAGAGCCTAACAAAGAACTAATGGCTCTTATGTCACAGGAGAAAAAGCTGCTTATTAAAAAGACGTCTCCTCCGTGGCTCTGCTCCCATATCACATAATCAGCTGTTGCTATATTTGGCTGCAGCATCTTTTATCGCCGATGATGCCGTCGGAGATGAAAGAGACTTTGGAATCAGACGCAGCGTCAAAGGAAATGTTTTCACTTCTAGGTCTAAATGTGAAAAGAGAGATTCTTCACAGTTCATCTCCCACCAGGCTGATCATCTCCTAAACTCAGTAACACATCAATGTTCACCAAAGTGTATGAACACATGCATGTGACACGTGTGTGTGTGTGTGTGTGTGTCTGTCTGTGGTGCACAGAATAAGAACCGTTTCATGACACGTCTAACACCAGAACAGGAAGTAAGACCCACAGGAGACAGTTGACAGGAAGTTGGTCAGGAGTTTTGTCATTCTCTAACCAGAGGCCCTTTTAATATTAATAGAGAAATTGATGGCTTCATGAATCGCAGAGGAAATTAATTTGTCTTCGTAGCAGCAAGTAAAGAAAGAAGGTGAATTCAGAAATATTAAAAAATACACAGTAACACACAAGACAAGTAGTGTGACAGGCTGATGCACAGGATGGACAGTGTAATGTATGCATTTGTTTATGAAGCTGAGAAATGATGACTTTAGTGCAGGTCATTGTTCTCAGGCGGAGGTGGATGAGTTGTAAAGTGTGATGGCGGTCGATGGAACGACTTCCTGTTCAGCCCCCGGACACAGCGAGGTCGAGGGAGTGTGTAGTTCCTCCAGGGTTTTATGAAATATGTGTTTCTGTATTTAAAGTTTCCATCTGTTCATTTTCAAACGTTTAAATGTAAATAACAAAGAATCGCAGATTAACAAATGAAAGGTGAATATCAAAATACAGATTTGTGGTTTGTGTCCTTTTTGAGATTTGTGAATTCTTCAGAACAACTCCAGATCTTTGTGTAAGGATTGTTAAAACTAGACATTTAATTCTACAGATGTGTCATCAACAGCTCCATCTTCTTAATGGACTCCCTGGGCCTTTTGCAATCTCCACCACTCCTCAAAATGGCTGCTGTCCAAGTCCTTCCTGCCGCCCCTATCTGCCTCTCACCTTGAAACCAGCCCAGTCCCCTTGCACTGGAGCTTACTGGTACTGGAGGGAGGCTAATAATCATAAATGGGGAGAGATTGGAAGAGGACAGGCACCGGTGAGGGGAGGGGGGGAGGGAAGGGGACCAGACGGAGTCGTTGGTTTTGTTGTGAATGATGTTGCTCAATGTTTCATAAGGGGAACCAAAAAAAAAGAAAACTGTTGGAGAGCTGGTGGAAGCAAACAGCCCAGGGGCGAGCGAGGAGCAGAGACACAGAGCCAGAGAGAGAGAGAGAGAGAGAGAGAGAGAGAGAGAGAGAGAGAGAGGAGGAACCCGTCAGGGCAGAACGACGGCGGCCAGGACAAACCAGCCCTGCAGGGTGCTGAACACACACACAGACAAACACACACAGACAAACACACACCAAGCAACACCTTACCCATATATCAGCTTTAGTGGTGATGGCGATCCCTGCATACAAGTTAATCATCTCCGGTGCCCGATATGACAGGGTCGTGTACCTGAAACACAGAAACAGCAGAAGCTCAGTGACAGCTCAGAGATCCAGTGACACAAAGCAAACACGTTCATTGTGAAAGTGCTTTTTCCTCTTCTCTCTTTTTCTTTTATTGTTTATTTCGGTCTCACCTTCCTGTGACTGGTCTGAAAGTCCAAACTATCCAAAGAAGGGTTTTTATGAACAACACCAATCTTTCGGTCGGACGTGATTTTGGTGCCGTGGCTCAGACCCGGGTGTGAACCAATCCTTCCACACCTGAAGTGTTTGGATCAGACTGAATTAACACAAGTAGAAGGTGTGAAAGCTCTGCAGCTACAAACTCCACCACATCCACAAGGTGGTCGCTGTCTTTGGTGCTGAGCAGGTTGTGTGTAACAGGTTGTGTGCTGCGGGTTGTGTGCTGCGGGTTGTGTGTAGTGGGTTGTGTACTGCAGGTTGCGTGTAGAGGGTTGTGTGTAGCGGGTTGTGTGAAACAGGTTGTGTGTGGCAGGTTGTTTTTGTTGAAAACATCTTTCCTGTGGCTCGGGTGTGAACCAACAGTAAAGTTTAAATATGAGCTTGAAACTTTCTTTACTGTCGATATAACAGCTTTACTATTAATGTAATAACACCACATAGTTAACTCTACCGTTGGGATTAATAAAATACTCCATCTTTCGAACAATGTGCACTATTAAGTTCTTCTTTAAAGTACGTTAGCAGCTTTGGACGTTTGCTGCAGTAGAACTTTTATATGTAATGAGATATTTTTACATTTCCTTTTTACTGGTGGGAAGGTTCTTAGTTTATTATTGTTCTCTCTCTCTCTCTCTCTCTCTCTCTCTCATTCTCTTTGATGACGCCATGTTGTGTGAGTCACCGCGGCTCAGAGGCCTGATAGTTTCTAAATGACCACGAGGATGAGAGTTTACACACGGTCATATACTGAAGATAAGCACAGCTCACTTTATTGCAGCTGTAAATGTGGGAAAACTGATGGACCTGAGCGGACTGCTGTGATTTGACACCACACAAAAAGAATAAGTACACAACCAACTGCTCACACACACACATCAGAGTGTGAATGAGCAGGAGCTGTGACAACCTAGATGTTCACCACCTCTCACTGAACCATCATGGGACCAGTGACACCACAGCGGCAGTAGCAGGTGTATTTATGGTTTATTTGCAGTTATGACTCTGTATCTCAGCTCGTCGGGGGTTTGCAATCTTTCTCTTCTGATTTGTGGATGCACATAAAAAGATAAAAAAGTTACAACAGGTTGTGTGAAAACAGTGGTCACGGCACCGAGCCACGTGACTGAATTTCAACAGTCAGAAAACAGGTTGTTTCAGTTTCTGCTGCAGCCTCACTTACGCCCTTTTTCCACTGGTACAGAAAAAAACCACTAACACCTGCTAACATCTGGCTTGTGTCTGCACTGGGAATGGATTCAAATGTCTCTACAATAGACACTGGTTTTTTATTGGCTCCGATCAGCAGCGATGGAAATGTGACACCCGGGCGAACGAGTGCCACAGTGTTCCTGTATTAGGTATTGGTAATTGGAATGTGGGCTCTCCTAGGGACTCTCCAGATAAGGAAACAAACCAGAATGCATATGGTGCAGGCGGCTCAGTACATGATGGTCGCTATGGGCAAATCTTTGAATCTCAGAATTACACGGAGTAAAGAGAACGTACTTCTTAATCTCGTCCTCCACAGCAGTGACTCCGTCTTTGTGTGGCAGCAGCACTTTGTGAGTCGCACTCCCGAAGTCACACAGCACGTAGTTCCCCTGGTCGTTCAGCAGGATGTTTTCAACCTGGTGGAAGACAAACACACGTGAATACATATATCAGGGAAACATGAGGACGTACACAGGGGTGGAAGCTGCTGATCGTTATGTTGTCTCAACTGACTGATGTGAATCACCTAAAACCTGTGTCAGCAATTATCCAATAACAGATCGTTTGGACTCGTGTTTGCAATCGAACCTTCATCACCTCAGGAAAGGAAGCACAGCAGTTGTTGTTTTTAATGTGTGTGTGTGTTTTACAGTAGTGTGACAAGGCCTCATTACAGTGGTTCTGCCTCAGTAGAGCGATCAAAGCTGATCTGTGGTCAGAGAAAAAGAGACAGATTCAGTCTATTCGGGTTTCAGGCCACAGATTCCAGATAAAACTAGATTTTAAACTAGTTCTAAACTATGTGAGCAATTGAGAGTAAAGCTGGAAGGACACGTATGAGCTGCTTTAACAGGGCGGGGGTGCGGGGGGGGGGGGGGGACATCTGGTGCTCTCCAGACTCTCTTTGACAGTTCAAGACGAGCAGGACGTCTGTTTGCATGGATCAGAATCTGGGTTTATTGCCAAACAGGTTAACACATACAGGGAATTTGATGTGTTGTGTTTTGTGGAAGCATTAATATCATAATATCAAAAAGAGAACCAACTATATAATATAAGAAATATGATAAACACTAGAATGAATGTATTGATACATACATACAACATGAGATCAGGTTTCCAGCTAATTTAACTGAGCAATAATAATTTTCCATTTGTGCACTTTCAACTTCATATTATGTGCAATACTTTTACATAGATATATTTTCTTTACACTGTATATATTGTTTTCTCATCATTATATTTCTTTGTGTTTATATTGTATATTTACTTTGACTTTAGTTCGTTACTTTCACTATTTTCTTTGGTGCTATAAGACGATGATCTTCCTCATCATGGGAATAGTTGAGAAATATCTTATCCTATCTTTTTTCTTATCTTATCTATTCTACCCCAACTGACAGAAGTGAGGGAAGGTGGTGGAGAGAAAGGAAACAAGAAAGAAAACAAAGACTAAGGAAAACAGATGAGACATGAAACCTGAAAAACATTCAGGTGTTTTATAAGAGAAAAGGAGGTGAAGGGAGAAAGATGCAACCACAGAGTGTCTCCTGTTGACAGCTCGGGGCTAAAGGGCTTCCATCTTTCTTTTTTGTTTTGCACTCTCACTTTCCCTGGCGATGTGCGACTGGGCCTCCGTGGTCCTTTGTGTCCCTGTGGTGTTATGTAAGCCATGTGGGCTGCAGAGACAGACAGTGAACAGAGGAGCGGCCTGTGGAGCTGAAGGAACCGCTCTGTTCACAGGCTTGTGCAACTGGACGGAGGACAGCGGCCCACAGACCAGGGCACTGAGGAGAATTCAACCAGGGTGGGAAATCACCACCGGCATCCAAGCTTCACCAGAGCCAGGAGGAAGCTGGTGTAGGGCCATGTTTGATTTGAAAATGTGCTGTGATAAGTCAAGTTAGTGAGGAATTAGGAAGATGTCTGTTTGAAGCTCTGGTAGGAGAAGGTCCTGGGGAAAGAGGAGAAGCAAAGAGCGAGGGAGAGGAAGGAGAGGAAATAAGAGAAGCTGGTAAAGGAAGCAGGTGAGCATGTGAGGAAGCATAGGAGCTAAAACAAGAAGTGTAACTGGAGCCTTCTGTCTTCTGCTGACGGAGCAGATTTAAAACCAACCTAAAAAACAACTGGAAACAAAACAGAAAATCCAGTTCTTCTTTTTGACTGTGTTGACGTCTTTGGAAATCCACGAGAACGCCTACTCCTGCCTCCACAGTATCTTTATTCGTTTGTCATGTATTTCAAATTCACCTTTCCAGATATTTAATAATGACAAAGCCAAACCTCCTTCTGACAAAAGAATTCTAAACACGTCACATTAGGATCTGAGAAGTTGTGCTGGTGACTGTAAGGTGACTTCTTTAGGAGGAGGACAGAGGGAGGAGAAGAAGGAAGGATGGAGGGAGGGAGGGAGGGAGGAAAGAGAGGAAGCTTCCCGTCACCTTCAGGTCCCTGTGGATGACGGGCGTCTTGCATTGGTGCAGCCGGGCCACGGCCTCACAGGTGTCACAGAAGACGTGAAGGACCTCGGCCTCAGTGAAGCCCACGTTCAACCGCTGGTTCATCTGCCTCACCACCTGACCGGCTGCAGGAGAAGACAGACGTCAGGACTCATCAGGCTGTGATTTAACCCTCGTGCAGTATCTTCAGTTTTCCTGTGTTTACATTCACACTTGACCTGATTTAGATTCGATACCAGAGCCTGAGTGATGTGGGTGCTTGAGGCCTATGAGGCTTTAATCAAACCATTATGACAAAGAAACGTAAGTGAGGTTTGATATTTTAAAGCTAGAGAATCCGATTGATATTAATACGCATTAATATAAAGAAAACACAAATGCAAAGCAATATATATAATTTTAGTAAATATAAATGCATTGTTTTGTGTAAAGTAAAGGTTTTCATATCTGCAAACATAATCACATATATATATGTATGTGAACCAATGTCATTTCACAACAAAAACCACATATAAATTCTAAAGTTCTCATTATCACTGTGAATCAGCTAAAATATAATTTAAAGTCACAAACATTTACAAAATAAAGGAAATCTGTTGTTTGAGTACGTGACAGTCACTTCTCCTTTTAGCTGCATTACGTTTCAAGGACAATAGAGTGTGCAGACATTTGTCCTAAAATAACCTAATGGAGCCTGACCCACAGAACAACCAGAGGTCATAGATTTGACCACAGCTTTAATGCAGAGGAACAGAATTCATGGTTTCAGAACACGCACCTTTACAGTACTCCATGATGATCAGCACCTCCCACACGGTGTCGGACACGGGGCTGATGGTCGAGTCCAGGTAGCCCACGATGTTCTTATGGCCCGAGAGCTCCTTCTGCACACGGGACCAAGAGATTATTCAAAAAAGGTGTGAAACACAAAGATTAAAGAAAACAGGATCCCTGGAGGTTCCATGTCCTCAACGGTTAGATGATGAAGTACACGTGTGGGTTGCTGTCGTGCACTTGAGCTTCCTTCAACACACACTGAGGAGGATTCATGTCGGGACTTGTTCCTTCTGTATGAAGTTGCTCCTTTATTAAAAATGAAAGATTAAAACCGACGTGAATGAAGTTAATCCAACGGTTTAATTCTGCTTTGTGAGTCTCTGAGACAGTTGTTCACACCTTCCTCCTGGTTTCACTCTGTAAATCTATGGAAACAACTTCCAAATGAGACCAGAGAAGAAGAAATGCTGCCTGTGACACATTCCAGAAAGTTCCCCGTCCAGCTGAACCCGGTCCAGGCTCGTCTTCAAGCGACCGGGTGGTGAGAAGGTTTTTCTGTATTCTGTCATGTGCTCGCAACAGGCTGATCTCCTAACTCTTCTAATCTCTCCTAACTTGATTAATTCACTGGATTAGAGCATCGGTGTCTCTTGTTTGTTTGCAAGAGAGCAAGAGAGCGAGAGAGAGAGAGAGAGAGAGAGAGAGACGTGTGTTGTGGAAACCGACACACACAGGAGGCAATGTCCCAAAAGGCCAAAGCTGTGTCAGTGTTTAAGGTTGGCTCTGTGTGTGTGTGTGTGTGTGTGTGTGTGTGTGTGTGTGTGTGTGTGTGTGTGTGTGTTACACATTGTTCCAGCTGATGAGGCAGTCACCAGACACACAAAGCTGGCCAAACAGTTCAGAGTGAGCTGTTCACTGACACACTGGGGTCAAACTTTCAAGACGAGACATCTGCTGTTGTCCTACACGTCTTCTGGTTTCACAGATTTAACTGATTTCTCTTTGAGCGAGATGAAACACCTCGACTTGTGAGCTGTGATCACCTCTGCCTGGTATATTTAAGTCGAGTGGGTGATTTCGGCTCTGGACAGATTTGGAAAGCTGGAAAACAGGACGGGTCAGAAAGGTGGAATGGAGACATTCATGTTCACCTTCCTTCATCGGGGCTTGTGTTCCATTTGAAAAAGTAATTATGTTAAGTTAAATACCTGAAAACTGAGAATCTGACGATGAGGAGGACAACGTGTTCAAGTTCACATTAAACCCTCTGAGCACAGGAAGTGAGAGGAGCCGGTTTTCCACTGAATGCAGCCAAAACTAAGACTTCTGCTGCTGTGAGACACAAACTGAAGTCCAAGCATCGTCCTGACATTTCCCTGAGGGGCTGCAAGCGAGGACAATAATGTTTGACTCAGTTACTTTGGAAATTTTCAGGAACTTTTCCAATGTATGAAAGAGCCCAAGTGAGAATACAGCAGAATAATTAAATCGCGTGTGATCGTGTTGATGGAAGAATACAAATATCATAAGATGACTAAGAGAAGACGTAGAAGATGCTGATGAAGACGTTAACTTGGAAAGACAATGAGATTCAACGTTTCTTGGCAATAAGGGAAGACAGCGATGTGCCGAAATATAAAAACACTAAGAGTTCCACATCAGAATTTATACGTCATGGATGTTTTGAATGTTTTTGTGAACTCCGGAAAAAAGGCCAGACCACATTTTTTTCTGGATATTTAGACATTTATAGGAAATCTAAATGAATGTGAAATTGGCAAAGCCCTTAGACTCAGCGGCTCTTACCATGATGGTGATCTCTCTCTTGTAGACGTTCAGATCCGGGACGTTGTTGACGTACATCCGCTTGAGAGCGCAGCGCACGCCGCTGTGCGTCCGAGCCAGAAACACCACAGAGAAGCCTCCTGGGAAATAAACACACACAAGATGATGAGTTGACGTTACATCAGCAGATTCGTTGTCTTTTCATACATTTTAGAGCGACTCAAGATATTTCACAACAGAGATCCCCCGAAACAACTCAACCCCACACACACAGATTTGTTGAGCTGCCCATGAAAAGACATTTCATGGCCCAGTTTTGCTGTGTAGACATTTTTTTATTTCCAAAAGAAAATCTGTCAATCCAATTAAACATAATCAAAGATTTATAAAAGTGTTCCACAAGCTGTTATTTAGCAGCAGCCGCTAACCGCCGTCTTATTGCTTGTAGAAGCATAAGCTCATTTAGCTCTGGCCAATCTCCAGCTGGGTCTAATCCCAGAGTAAATGAAGTCAGTCGATTTATAAAACACACAAAAGGATTTAACAGAATCAGACACGAAGCTGAAATGACCCTGGGTGAGTGGAGTTTGCTGTTAAATAGGATTTTAAAGACATATGGTGTTTAAAACCAGGTGCCACAAGCTGCTGTCACTGTCCTGTACTGGTCCATCTGAGTGAGAGGACTCATACTGGGACAGGACAGCACCCACGTGTCTCATTAGAAGAGGTTGAATCATTGAGTGGCGGGCATCAAAGTCCATCGACCAGCGGGGAGGAAAAGAAAAGATCCACAATGGCGAGCTTGTTCCCTAACAAGTCACCTTGGGTCATCTGAAATAACAGCATGGATCTGGACTGGGAATGAGCAGAAAGGGGCTAAAGGGGGGGCGGGGGGGTTAAAGTGACCAGTGACCAGTGAACACAAAGGCCTGCATTGAAGAGTCCATCAGCTTTATGTTAAAAACAAATCTCAAGAGTTGTGTTGTGAGGACGGTGGAACCAGTGCGTTCCCACCGGCCTGTCAACTGAGGTTCAAGCACCTGACACTCACAGCAAACACAAAGACACACTCAAGCTAAGTGTTTGCATGTTGTCACAACAGTGACAGTTACGGGGGGGGCAGCCAATCAGACAACAGACACACCGCTATGGCAGCGCTTCAACTGAAACCAGTGAAGGAGAGCAGCCGATTGTGTAACAGCAGAAACCACCACAAAGCACCAGAGTGACATTTTAACTTGTGTTGTAAATTTTCTTCTTTATAATTGTCCGTGTTCACACTTGTGCATGTTGATGTGAACAGGAAGCAGATTGGTGAATAGAGGGAAGCAGCGGCAGGTCAGTATCGCTCGATGCCATGAGACTGTGGAAAAAAGAGGAAGTATCTGTTCTCGTGACATCCCAAAATAAAACCCATCTTTATTTCTCCCCGTCCATATTTAACAATTCAGCCGTAGAGTTAGCAAACTTCAACTGGCTTTAGAACAAGGTCAATAGAAATGCTGCTGATGATAAAACAACAACAACAAGCAGCTTATAGAATATAATGATAACGATGATGCTGATATGGGTAACACACACACACACTCACAAAATGATTTAAAACAAAAGGAGCGGAGATGTTTCAGGGAATTGACTTTAAATAACTTGAACCATTGCTAATTCAAGTGGGGAAATTAATGAATGAGAATTATTCTGAGTAATGCACAAGAATGAAAAGACCATGTTTCTCTGAATGGAGCATTCGCCGGTAGTTTTATCCTCAGACCTGCTGCCATTTAAAAAAAAAAATGAACCACAGACCGTTGCTGAGGTCAGCTCGATGGTCACTCCAACTCGAGTGCCGGGTTTGCATTGATTTCCTGTGACAGAGACTTGGTTGGGGGGGTGGGGGGTGGGGGGGAACTGAATCATATGACAAAGTCTTGTGAGAGGACCGACTTTTAAAAACAACAGGACGAGGACTTCCAGGAAGCTCTAAGCGATGATACTGGATGCAGATTCTGCTTTATGACCCGGGTGTGCATGGAAACAAAACGACCAGTGAGTCATTCCCAAGCTTTATGTACACACAGATGTAGGATTGCAGACACAGAGCTGACATCAACTTTAAGGAGATAATGCAGGCTGGGAACATGTGGTGGGATGATTAGAGAGGATGAGAGATTTCACAAGGCAGAATCCATTTGGTCGGGCCAAGGGCCAGGAGGCTGAAAGGAGCCGGCTGTCTCGGTGTGGACACGAGACAAAGGAGCAGCTAACCTCCTCTGGAAAACTGAACACTGAACAAACTGGGAAGCTCCACTCCCAGTGGGTTGCCTTACACCTAATGCAGACTGGAAAACAGTTCTGGAGTCAGACTGTCACGTTCACTTGGAAGGGGCCAAATGACAAGTGGTCTCAGATAAATATTTATGGATTACGAGACCATCCCTGTTCAGGAGATTCACGATTGGTGCGAATACTCTGCTCTGAATCTTCAAGGTCCTTGAACTCCTGTCGTCTATAATTCACCAGAGAACTCGTTTGCAGCGTCTGTGAAGGACGACTCACAAGGTCGATGTGTTCTGGAACTACAGATGATCTATGAGGACGAGTACGAGCACAGAATCTGGGCCGGCTCCAGGAGTTTCAAGGTGGGAACAGGAGGTAAAAAAGCTCCAGGATCTGGTTCTCACTAGATCTCCACCCTGAGCCTTTTGTTGCCCCGGCCCCAGCCACATGCAAGTGGGACACCATCGAGTGTATTATTCTCCTGAGTGGCTCTGGATGGGATGATTTGTTTCAGGAGGGGCTTTGTGTGCAGCGTACCAACTTCCTGGACAAATGAGGAAACCAACCACACTGTCCCTCACTGTACAGCAGGCTGGATTCAACCAGCATCATGAAACAAAGCCGTCTGCAGCCGACACTGGTTTCACTGGTGCAAATGTTAACATGCTGCAAAACAACAAGGTGTTCGGGTGGGAAATGCAAATATCATCAAGTGTGGAGGCTCCAAAACAAGGAGCAGACAGGGTAAATAATGAGATGAGATATCTAACGAAAGAAATTAAGTATGGATCCAATTAAAATGTCTCCAATAGCCGGTTTGTTTTCTTTTCAAAAGAAGTCATTAACCTGAATTCTCATCTTCTACATCTTTTTATTATTAACAATTGATGTGAAAACATTCAGGGGGCACTTAATTGAACAGAATATTTACAAAAATATGAATATTAGAACAAAGCTGAATGTCAGTAATGGGAGTTGTAGTCTAGACGACTGTCATCACACCTTGTAGGTTAAGTTTACATGAACATAGATTGGATATGAGGAATTCCAGAGGATTTGATACACAGATTCTGGGTTAATCAATATTTGATTTAATGTTATTTAACCTCAACCTTGAGAGACAAGTCGATGTGGCTTGTATTAAAAAGGTGTTTGCCATTCAGAGTGTTTCCTATTCCCATTAATTACCTAACATTTGGCAGCGCACCATAGTTTAGTTGTTCGAGCTGTTGTGAACATGTATGCTACACAACCTGTTCAAGGGTGTGTAGCATACAAGTTCACAACACCCCCCCCCCCCCACAAGCAGCGGGTACACCCATTGGATCTCAGTTCCGTGGGAAACAACAGGGACCTGATAAATCTGCACATTGCTCCCACATGTTTTAATCACGACTTGACAGATGACGAGTAAAAAAAATCAAAAGACGATTAGATCCACGTCTAAATTACAGAGTGATAATACAGCGCGGCCATGTTTCTCATGCACAGACGTGTAAGTGAAACCTTTCAGGGGACCGGAGCACAGCTGACAGGGCATGTCCGACGCTCAGCGACCATTAGTCACGTCTCATCATCTGTTTCTCGGCTGCAGCGCTGAGAGGCTACTGGAGTGCTTCAGCGTGAGGACGTGGTCAGGTGTCAGTGACAGTTGGAAGGAAAACCCCGCACCCATCAGGCCAAGAGGAAAGCCGATGGGGGGTGTTACTGACATTAAAGCCTGTGACTGACTGAAGTCTGTAATTATTGGAGAAGTTTCCTCTGCATCCAGCACGAGGGACCCTGACTTCACTCCTGACTAACTGGGACAGACACAAGGCTTGAGAGAAGAGCTCAGCAGCCTCTTGTGAAACAGAGACTCTCTATGCCTGGTGATACGGGCAAGAATAAAAAAAAAAAGATCAAACTTCAGAAGTGGTAGAGAAGTCTGTCAGTGAGGAAGGATTAGAGGATTAAGTAACACGCTGCAAAGAGAGAGAGGACGCGTTCACAGTTTTCTGCTCAGCAAAAAAAAAAAACGGCCACAGATGTTCCTCCTCAGACGCATGATGTCATCTGTGATAACAAACCGCTCTCTGGCTGACATCTTCTTTCCTCTTCATCATTCAAACCCACTGCGTTTTACTTCAGCCAGCGTGAAGTCTTTAAGAGCCACAAACTAAGAGTGTGGTTCAACTGACAGTGGCTCCGTCAGCAGTGGTGGGGGGGGGGGGTGCTGGGGTATTTCCTCCCTCTCCATCCTCCAACATGAAACCCACAACACTTCCCCTGCAAGTCTTCATGGCTGTTTACCTCTAAGATAAGTGTAACTTTAACTTAAGTTGCATGTGGTTGCACTGAATTAAACTCTTCAACATTTTTCCACTGCTAAAAGGTTAATGTGAGAAATGCACACAATAGTATTATGTGCCTTCTTCACCTGCATATCTTTAAGTGAGTGTTATTTCAAAGAAGAGATCCTCTGTAGTAGAAGATAGTAAATTAGATTTTTTTTTTCATATGGTATTCATGAATAAGAAATCAAGCATTTTGAGTAACAAATATACGATTGAATATCTCACATATTCAATAAGAGCTGGAGAAACTTAAGTTTCTGAGTTTGATTATAGCTTTTCACTCGAGTAGAATCATTGAAAGATCTTTAAAAAACAATCCAAACTATTGCACTAGTTGCTGTTCTTCACTTGAATTCAAGCTTTGACCGATAAACATTGAAGCTGCCGAGGCTTTAATCATCAGCCACACTGGAAAAGAAACCTGAAATGTATTGACGCTAATGATAGAATCTTTCTGAAGTCCGGTTCTTACACAGATTAAATATCATTCACAAATTGATGTGGAAACAGTCTCAACAAAGACAAACCACGCGTTGCTCGAGGCTGCAGCAGAGCTCCTAAAAAAACACTAAAACTAATCCAAAGCAAAGTTCTTCCATATGGTTCTTCCATCTTCAGGGACCTGCTGTCTGGTACCTTCAGGTCTACTCGTGGAGATGCTTTTCTTCTCGTGGACTAACAGGTGCCAAATTCTCCACACAGTCATCGTAGGAAATGGGTTTCCATTAGCAGGCGTCAGGGCCCTCGCCAGTTTGCCACGCTGTGCCAGCTGCTCCTGCTAATTACCAATAACGACTTTTTGATCCCCTGCGCTTTAGAAAATCCTTTGAGATTTGCTATTACACAGACTAATGCGGAAAGAAACTTTTGTTCTTCAGCTGATTAATGATGCGGCCGAACGTCCCATTTGGTAAGTGGGAAACTGAAGGTACGGGAAACCAGTGTAAGTCCAGGCAATCTCACGTGTGGGTTTCAGAATGTAGGAGCAGATACACCCAGGTTTCATACTGGGAATCAATTATAAAGGTTGGGATTTCTTAGTTTCATCCGCTCATCCGACCTGAGACTTCTCTCGCCGTCAGTTTGACCGACAAAGACCCGACTTCAGGCCGGTGACTTAAGATCACTTCCTAATCGGTTTCACTCGAGTCGACCGGAGTTACACGACAGCAACTCTTAGAGAACCCATCGACAGAAAAAGGTTTGCGGCCTGAAAACAAAAGTCACTTTTTAAAACTCTTTAACAAGCAGGTGAGGAATTCTGCACTCTGCGAACTTCTCACCAGCAGAACACCGCACCACCGTGTCATTTCATTCTGGCCCTTTCAACGTATAAAAACCTACTCTGGGTTCTTATTGATAGATTAATTTGAAAGATAAATATTCTAATTTGGAATTTAAAAGGAACTTCAAAACAAAACACTGTCGCCCAAGTTCCCTCTGAGACTAAGTCTAGCATGCATGGGCATAGCGGGGATATGACAACGGTTGTTTCAGGTCAGATACTCTTCACTTTCTGAGGTGATGGTGGTGCTCTCCTCACACAGAGGTGGTGGTGGTGGTGGTGGTGGTGGTCACATGCAGCTGAAAACGGAAAACACCACTTCATGCACTTGAAACCGTCAACCTGGATGAGGACCACCCCCCCCCCCCCCCCCCCTCCTTTTACAGTTTCCATCCTTCCCCTCTGGCCTCCACTTCAGTTTATCTCATTCCCACCCTGACGGAGGTGAAAGATGTGAGGAGCCTCAAGTGTGCGGAGAAGTCTTTCTTCCATAAAAGGTTGGTGCAGCAACAACTGTCCATGTTTTGATATCCCGGGCTTAGTGAGCGGCGAGGTTCTGGCAGCTGGTTCTCATTCATCAAACCTCAATAGGGCTTAGAGCGGAGCCGACAGACACAAGTGGCCGTGAGAAGAGGAGCGAGAGAGGAGGAGCTGCAGGAGGAGAAGGATACAGGTTGTTATCATCATCCACTGTGAAGACGGGCGACGCAGCTCCACTTCCTCCCAATATTCAAACTGGCTGAATTAAGCCCAAATAGTCGGCTTCATAAGACCAGAGTGACAAGATGGCACCAACTTGTTTACAGTTCCCACGGCCTCCGTCGCTAAGATTCAGCCAATCGCTCGTCACTTCTGACTCATCGTCCAATCCAGTGAGGTCGTGCATTAATCACACGTGTGCTCACATACAGACTGTGATCAGCTTCAAACCTGTTCTTAAGTCTCTGGAAACACTAGATTGCTGGTGTCTATATTTCCAAAAGACACTTATTCTAAGACATCTACCAGGATGAGGTGTTATGAAACGTTGAGCTCTGACACACGAGCAGAATATGATCTTATTCCAACACTGAATTATATTTAACTAAATACAGGAACAAGGTTAATTTGCACTGAAGTGAGAAGTTGTCCATGTCAATGTCTTCCTGTTTGGAGTCTCCCTCTGAGCCGAGGCCACACCCTCGTTCGGCTCGATGCTCCCTTCAGGTCAGGTGACGATGAATCAGTAGAAATCATTCATTTGCAGTTTCACCATAAGGGGAGGGTGGGGTTGGGGGGGGGGCAGTGGCAGAGATGCAGAAAACAGAAGGCCTCAATGAGCAAGCACAAAGGCACCGGTTCCCATCACAGGACCAAGAGCTGCATCGTACCAGCATTCTTTCTGGGGTCTGGAATAAGACAACAAAAGGGCACAATGTGCCCATTCATCACCAGTACAGTATGCTAATAATGTCAGTGCACCCCCCCCCCCCCCCCCCCCCGGCAGAGAGCAAGGATCAAATAGGTCTGCACTGCATTGATCGATGAAGTCTTATAACATCACAAAAATTAGACCTGCTCTGTGTAAACAATCTGTTTAAATGTCTGCTCCCGTGAACAAATATTTTATCTTAAATGTAGTATTTTTCCCTAACCCAGATACTTACTATATATATTTACTAACAGACATCCTACTTTTCATCTTTACTCGTCATCTTTGTTTCACAATCACCACAGCTCCTTCCTCTCAGAAAGACAAGTGAAGCCCATTGTTATGAAATACGTCCTCCTAACAGAAAACGGGGTCAAACAAACAAAAGTTGTGCATAACTCAACTTTGACACAATGTGATGTCATCCTGCAAGCCGCTGTGTCGGCCAATCAAATACACGCGAGGAGAAACAACTGCCGGTTTCCAGAGTTGTAAATTCTTATCTGGTTGTTGTTTTAACTCAGAGCTGCTTCCAGACTGAACCGGAGCTGTGAGCAAGGCATCGCTGTAAAAACACCAGACTGAGGAAATTTGGTTTTCAATCACTATCATGGGAAAATATTATCACCAGTACTGATTTCAACCACATCACTCAGCCGCGAGCTTTGCACTTTATCTAAACTGAGTCGGACACCAAAAGGGCAGCAGATCTCCAAAGTATATTTACTCAACAGTTGGCTTCAGCTTCTATTCATTATCTTCTCAACACAAATTCACAACACAGAGCTTAACAAACACAATTCCCAAGCGCTTGGGGCATCTCGGCGAGAGAAACATCAGCTGGAACTTCATTTGAACTGATAAACAGGTTTTTGGTGAATGCATGGCGTCGGTCCAGATCCCCAAGTGACAAAGGTCAAGGTGAAGAGGCCACGTGTTCACCACCAACACACAAACTGTTTGCATGGAGACAATGTTTGCGTTTCTCCTGTTTGCACAATCTGTGGCTCGCCGTGGTCAGCGAGTCGCTTCAACCGAGGTCCAGACGTCTCACGCTGCTCGGCGCTCTGCAGCCCGTGACTCACAGAGACAACATGTCCAGATTCTGCTGACAGACAGCACCCGGGTGAAGTTATGTGAAGTCAGCATGTCGAGAGAAGAGAGACTTTTTGTTTAGTGACAGACGTGTGTCATTAGAGATGGACCAGCTGAGAGGCAGGCCTGATTTGAAGCTCTCCAAAGTGAGGAGGGTTCAGGGAAGCACAAAGTCTGGACTTAAGAAGCGATGAAATAATAAAGTTGCAGTTAACGTGCTCGAAAACCTGGAAGTGAAACCACCCGCCAAGAGAGAGAGAAACAACCGACACATGCAAATATTAACCTTGTACCTGCAGCGAGTGGCCTGGTCAATTAATAACACTGACATGAGGGTGATTGTGCAAGTTGAGCTGACAAACATGTTCCAGAGACGTTATCTGCTGCTGCTGCTCGGCAAAGGGCTTGATGAAATATTACCACGGCATATAGGACCATTACTCTGGGAACAGTTTGTGTAGCTGCTCAAACTGGGACTTTTTAAAGAATTCAAGTATGAACCAGCACAAACAGGGAGCCGCTGACATCGTAGACTTTATATAAAGACTCACAACGTGTCTCCAACTCCGCCCACTATCCAGAAATGAAGCCAAAATATCCTGCAGACGAATGAATGGAACGATTTGACCAATATATACGATGCAGCACATTTATTATATAGTTTGATATCTTAACTAAAACTGAAATTATCAGAAACACGAACGCTTGAAAATCAGTCCGATAAGAACAAGCTAAAATCACATGGAGGGGGTTTTGACCTATACTACAGCCAGCCACCAGGGGGCAAGTGACACGGCTTTGGCTTCACTTTTCTATGCAACTGTTTCTTATTCACAGTGAAATTAATATATAATATATAAAACAATTCTTTTAAAACAAAAGTGTCAGGATATGAGAGTTCCAGTGCTTCTAGTCTGACGTCTGCTTTATATGCAACTACCCAACTTTTCCAAATAGTTTTATCAAACGTATTTCTTTGCATTCCGAGACTTTCCCGAGCCGGGACCAGGAACCTGGTGCAGTGAGAGTTAGTGGATGAAGGGTGACAGGCTCACAGATGCATCCTGTTCCCACTTGTCAGTTTCTGAGTTCCTCTCGGAGACAGAATCCGACGGCGCTGAGGAGAAACCACAGAGGCTGAAGAGCAGTGGACAGAAATGACTGTGTTCCTACTCGATGTAAAAACCATCCCGCTCATCAGATACACGTGTATCACTGGAAAGAGCTGCTCACCAAGTGGTGTCGGGAGCTTCTGAGCTTAATACGAGTTTAATTTGAATATATTGAAGTGATGTCATGTTTTCCTGCGTTTTAGTTGGTTTCCTTTCTACAGAAAACTATGTCTGAGTGTTCAGCTTTACAGGGAAACTCGTGCTCTTCATTAAAATGTCACATGTGGTATGCAACAGTTGAGTAAGTGAATGGGACACGAGCCACTCACAAACATCACATGATCCACTCACTATGGGGACAATCAGTCGCACAACTGACCCAGTGACACTCAGTGTGCAGCAGCCCTGAATAAAAACCCTGGAAACCCACCACCGCTCATCTGGTAACAAGCCCGGTGAAGAGAACAGGAAGAACTGGATCGATAGCATCAGATAATTGTGTGGGGGTTTTCACTCAAGTACACAACAGCAGTGAATTCACCCTGATAATTCACCTATTTACCAGCCCAGCAGGTCTTTAAATAGAGCAAGACGTCCCATCGAGGGCCGGTTACCCAGAAGCTCGGCGGAGCGGCTGCTGGTTAGAGGCTCTGTGGTGACGAGTGGGACCAGTGCTGCCAGAGTAAAGCTCTCTGCTCCCTCAGCACTCACCACACCAGAGAGAGCTCCGTCTTTACCAGAGCATCCTAAAGCTGCTCCTGCAAGAGTGTGTTTACATTACTAATGCAGAACGGAGGGATTTACTGTGTATAACGTTCCTGCGGCTTGTTCTTGAGTTTTCTATTCAGTGTTTCTTGGCAGGAGGTTTATTCATATATTCACAGAGCAAAGGATTAATCACAAACTGAGGGTCGAGAGGCGGCATCCACAAAACTACATTTAAGGGTTAAAATAGTTTTGAGAAAATTAGAATTATGGAAATGCTGCTGGTCCAATTTTAGTTTGAAAACCAAGAACAGCAAATTAGGAATAAAATAAGACAATACAAGCAGAGGACGGACCACGACCAGATAAACACTACCCTCTAGTTGTTCACAGTTATGATAGAAATGGATTATGATTGTACAGTTCTTAGAAAAATCTTCCATTAGAGAACCAATACTGAATTGACTCGTTGCACTTAAATTTGACCAAAAAGTTATTGATTGAACTTTGCCCGTTCTTCCTGTTTGACACCGTTGAGACACCAGGACGTCTTTATTGACTCAAGAAGATTTTAAACCTGATTCTTACACTTCTACAAAATGTCTCGGTAGAGTAATCGTACATCTGCTCAAGTAGGAAACTGACATTCATCTTTATACCTTAATGAACAAGGTGCGATTTTCTACTTGACCTTTCATATTTCTAAATGCAGATGAGGATGCTGTGCTTCACATTAATCACAGTGTGATGTGATTGGCCGAGCAGCACAGACAGGCCCAGACAGGCCGAGACAACCCGGCTCTTACCTGCAGACTCAATGATGAGTAAAGTTCACGGTGTCACCTTGTTGTCTGCTGGTAGTGGAACCACTTCACATGATTATATGATGACACAGACGGAATTTAGTGAGATCGGGTTTGTGTTTACAAAACGCTGAGATACTTGAAGGAACGCGAGTATTACGTTATCAACTCACTGGCTTTATCTATTTATTAATGTCTCTTAACGTTCCAGCTTTTTTATGCAATAACACAAGAAGCTCCTCTGGGGGAACTCAGTGTTTGTCTGAAAGCATTTTTTTTTTTTTAAATCCTCAAACAACGGGACGTTCTCACACCTGAAAGTCTGTAGCCAGGTCCATGTCTGAATTCTTTACATTTGATCCGGTGAGTGTTTGTTTCACATTGTAATTTAGGGAGCACACTAAAGAATTTGGTGTGTCATGTATTTCCTGTCATCACCACCAGCGTTGAACCCTGGTTCAGTTAAAACCAGATAGACAACACATCTAGACTTTGGTCGACCTTACACACCCGATATTTAGGTTGTGTCCAGTTTGGACTAAACCATAACTGAAATCATATTTTGAAGGTTGACTAAACTTTTCCCAGTAAAGTCTCCTCAAGTTACACATAATTCTGTAGCGACGAGGATAAAAGAGAAGACTTAACGACCCTGACCACTAACCGGATCAAAGTGGGACATCTCTGTGTACTGGGATTTCATTTGAGTGGACGTGAACACAACAGGACAGAATCTGAAGTCTATAGAGAAGAGACTAAAACCTTTTACACTCGCCCCCCCCCCCACACATTAATCCTCATGCACACTGCAGGAGAGCTTGTATGAACATGTTGGATGAAGTTTACATGTGGATGTTGACACAGGAGGCTCAGCCCCCCCCCCCCTCCACCACCACCCCCATCAGAAACAGGATGCAGCCCACAGCTGGAAGAGGGGTGGGTTTCCAGTTCTACTCCCAGTCATGTCCCCTGGTGTCCCAGTTAAGCACCAGAGCCTGGGACAAGTAAGACATTTGCCGCAGATGTTCAGGGAGGAAAAATGTGAAAAGACAAATTACCAGCCCCCATAAACAGGAGCATGTGGAGGTGGATCCCGGCAGGAGGACGGGTGTGTCCCGCAGAATATCACGGTGTCTCCGGTGTACTCACCCTCAGCCACCAGCTCCTCCACGGTCACCTGGTACCGACCCACCGCGAACACTTTCCCGAGGTAGCTGCTGACCCCGGAGCTGGAGCCGGACCCGGCCCCTCCGAGCCCGCCACTCTCCGACTTTGGCATCCGGGAAAACTTCTTCATCCTTCCGCCCCACCTCCCTCTCTCAGTTCGCCCGTCTGATGCTGTATAATACGCCCGGTTTAGTGGGTCAATCGAACCGACCCAGTTGAGTTGCTGTCCCCGTGTCCTATCTGCTTATCTGCGGGGTTTTCTCCTCCTGCATGCCCCGCGTCTGGTTCTTCTGGATGGACCAGTCGCCGGCGGGGGACACGACATTAAAAGCACGGCGGATGAGCAGGCGTTAGGCGGGATGATGCACCCCCCTCTTCGGCCTCTCGGGGACCACAACACAACACAGGCGAACACAAGTGTGGGTCCGTTAGCTGCGGTGACACATCCCTGCTAGCGAGCACCAGCCGAGGCTAGCGCGCATGAACTCGGCGGCGAACGGGTCAGGAGGCTGCGGGGACACAGGAGCGAGGATCCGGGGTGGGGGGGACAAGCGCGGGAAGGCGTCGGGAACCGGGGGTTATCAACACCTCCTCCCGGGAATATATCCAGCCGGGTGACCCCTCCTCAAATCCGGCTTGTTGTTCCACGGATACCTGCCCACTCCGCTGGAGGCTAGTTAGCCCGCTAGCTGCTGCTGCTGCTGCTGCGGTGTTGGTGGTTGTGGTTGGCGGCTGACGAGCGTCGCCAGGCGGCTGAGTCGATCCAGCCGCGCGGGCCAGGAGCGCGCAGTGGGAGCCCCGGTGCAGTCACGAGACAGCGGCTGTAGCTTAAGAGGTGTCCCCCGGACGAGGCGCCTTGGCTCGGTCCCTCTGGGTCAGCTCCGCTCCCCCGGGTCAGACTCGTGGTTCCTCCCCGACGTTAGGCTGCAGAGCAGGTGGGCGGTTTGTTGTTCAGCAGAGACAACCGAACCTGACACAGCCCCTGCCCCGCCCCCTGCCCGCGTTGTGATTGGTGCGGCGGAGTGGAGAGGGTATGGAAGAGAAACATTGCCAGACACAGTGTTACCTGTGATTTAAACAAAATACATAATAATAATCAGTCATAATTAACCGTCCCAATATTTATAAGATACAATCTCCTCACCACTGTGTATGTGGAGGTGGTGGTTGAGTCCACAAAACACTTTTTGACTTTCAGTGATAAACAGAGTTGCATTCAAATCCATTATAATTGATGTAACTGTTGATCCAAGTGTCTGGAAGCACCGACATTCAAATACGACTGGAAACTGCCTCATTAACACCTAATTCTTAGCCTAATATGATTCTCGCACAAACGTGGCTCCAGAGGAGAATATCAGAGGAAATATTAGGCCAAAAAGTTGGTAATGACAGAGTTTCCAATTGAATTTGAATCGCAATGGCCTTTTCTGGAGTTTACCTTTCACATAGGAAGAACCCAGGGGCAGTTTGTTCACGTCAAATGCTTTTACGAAAATATCTGGCACATTCAGGCTAAGGGGCGGAGCCCGTAGAGGAGCAGGAGGCGAAACATGACGCATAACTTCTGCTGTGGAAAGTTCAGGGTTTTTGTTGACAGCTCATCCACACCCGTGTCGGCCCTCATCACCAAACACTCTGTAATCCTGTTGTAATTCCAAGTTCGTCAGAGTCTCTCACGCCACAGTGAGATATTTGAATTCTTCCAGTTTCAGATCCGTCACTTGTTAGAAACAACATCAACACACCTGCTAGTTGGGAGTTTCTCACTATAGTTTACTTAAGGGATCAACAGGAAAAGTTCAGGACAACATGTGGAGCAACTGACACAAACATTCGGGTCTCCACATATCTCAGTGCACGTCTGACAGCAGATTAATCGCCAACAATTCTGACATCTGAATCCTGTCGTGAGTCATTTGTTTGGACAACAAAGTCCAAAAAGTTCACTGATACCAGCTTCAGCTTCACTGAATGTATTTTTCCCAACTGTAAAGTAAACACAACATCTTTGTGTTATTATTCTAATTCTTATTATTGTTTACTTGATAAGTTATAATGACGCCAGTTAAAGTTCTTTGTGGCTATATCCCTTACGTGTACCGTTTGTGTAGCTGTGCCTCAACCCCATATTAATATCTGGGTCACAAAATATGACGTTTGAAGAAATTCTATAGTGAAATCCCGACTTTATTGTTCACGTCTCGGCAGGAATGTTCTTCCAGAGGAGGCGCCCAGACACTACTCATCTCTAACTGGGCGGTGTCAGCCACAGACCGTCTGAGCAGTTTGGTGGAGGAAGGAGAAACTAAAAACAGGCTGGAAAAGAAGTTACTGCACAGAGAGAAAGAGACAAAGCTCCAGCTGCTCTAGAGCGACGTCGCCTCCTGCCTCACACTTCATATCAAAATAAAAATCCCCATCAAAGCTCTGTCCTCATCTGTGGCTGTGATCTGCCTGTGGAAAGCACTGCAGGTCTCTTTCACATCGTGAATCGACTCTAATGATGCAGCAGAGGAAGAAACAACAATGTGATTTGTCAGCAGACAGAGCCGGGAGGCGGGGGGGGGGGGGGGGGGGGGTAGACAGCTGCCTGCGGCCTTGTGAACAAAAGGCGAGTGTGTGGGCCGGAGGATCCAACACTTTTATTTCCTCGCCCTCTCATGTCTTCACCGTCGAACTCGTGCATCGTCCTCCTGAGTCGAAGAAACCGTGTTGGTCTGTGGATACTGGTCCCAGTTAGCACATTGAGGTCAGTGGTTGTTGGTGGAGCACATGGCGGAGATGGGGATTACATAAGAGACGAGGAGGAGCAGAGCCGGGTCACATGACCGTACAAACCCCCCCACACCTCATGTCTGGATACATCCTGTCTCTGGGGGGGGGGGTTCTTCACTCCCTGACACACTTATTGTTGTGCTGCTGCCGGTGAGGTGTATGACGCCACCTGTTGGTGTGTGAACACAGAAACACCGACATCAGGACAAACACCCGTCCTGCTGGAACCGGTTCCTGCGCTGACCTCTGACCTCTGACCTCCCAGCACAGCCCACTTACATCTCCCCAAAATCATACAAAACCAGTTCCACCTAGGTGACTGTAAAGGGCTTGATATTGTTTGGGAGGAAACTGGATACAGTCTAATAATTATTATATAATGTTGATCAATGGATTCACATTCTTGTTATTTAAAGATTTAATGCATCAAATTCAAGTCAATTCTGAATTATGAAGTTATTGCTGCATGTGGGATGTTGCAGCTTCACAGAGAGTGTAACTGGAAATCATCAGTAGGAGAATCTGGTTGAATCTCCGTGTCCTCGATGTTCCTATGATCGGTCATGCCGGCGGTTTGATTCCCTCCTGACACGGTGAAGCAGTAACGTCGGACTGGCAGCTCGCTTCATGAATGGAGACTTCACGGACAACCTTATATTTCCTGGAGTCACATCAGGAGGGAGAAAAAGCTACACTTAACACTTGGCATCTCACACACACACACACACACACACACGAACACACACATACACACACCAGTTCAGAGGCTGGAGCACAGTGAGGGAGCATGGGCGAACTTGGCCTACATTTCCCCCACGCTCCCACATGAGTTTCATTTTCTGCACTGGAGCGAGACTCTGAGAAATCACACTGTCACAGAAGATACAGTCACAAAATACAGGCTTCATACAGTAAAGAACTACAGACAGTCTGATGTTTAAAGAACTACAGACAGTCTGATATAAAGAAGTACATACTCTTAGATGTATAAAAACTACAGTACTGCAGATTATACTTGTCCTTCTTACTGTTCCAACTTGATGAGACAAGGCTGCATGAGTACTGTACTCGAGTCTTGATTCACATCAGATGTTTTACTTTGGTGAATCCACAATGTAAAAACACTATGAACCACAGACTGCAAATAAAGATAAACATCTTAATTATATAAACATAACATATTTTTTTACACTTTGTGCACTGAACAAAAGTATAACAATATATTCATACATCAAGTATCAAAGTTATAAAGTATGAAGCCAATTTCAATTTGTTCATATCATATGTGAACAGAACAACATTAATGTTGAGTAAAAGTATTATTGAAAAAAAATACTTAAAGCACCTGAAGGACATTTATTTATAAAAAAAAGGAATTTATTACCTCCACCACTAGGTTATGTGTTTGTTTACTTGTTTGTTTATTTGTTTGTCAGCAGGATTTTACACAAACGACCATCATTCAATTCTGAGAGAAAGATTTCTTTGACATTTTTGTTTAACTTTGACCAAAATCACATTTTGAACTCTGTGTACGAGCTGGTATCAGTCCCGTTACAGCCTGAGAGAAAGTCGGTCACACGAATGATGTGAGATACGTGTTTTAAAAATATTATTTTGTGCTGATAACCCTCCGACCTCTTCACTATCAAACACCAAACACACACACATGGAGGCCGGGGATGTGTGTGAAGCTGTCACAGGACGAGGAAGTATCTCTTCCTGTTTACTTTCAGTGGAGATAAAGACGGGGGGGGGGGGGGGGGGGGCTGCAGAGTGAAGGACTGTGGGTGATTATTGTGGCTTTAACAAGGAAAACGTCTCTGCCTTCAGGCCGTCATCCGCTTCAATAGCATGCGAGAGGCCTGAGTTTGACTGAGGGCCCCCTGCAGTTAGCAGAGACCTGGGGACTGAGGGCCCCCTGCAGGACACAGGGACCTGGAGAATGAGGGCCCCCTACAGGACACAGGGACCTGTGGACTGAGGGCCCCCTGCAGGACGCAGAGACCTGGGGACTGAGGGCCCCCTGCAGGATGCAGAGACCTGGGGACATGAGCTGCTGCAGCAGGACGAGGAACCGGTCTGGAGATCTCATCTGTATGAGACCAGCAGCTCCTGTTTATTACATCACAAACAAAACAGACAGGATTTATGAAACGTTATATTTCGTCTGTAGACGTGAGCAGGCGGCTGGTTCATTACCAGTCTATCCTATTTTAAAGGTTAAATGAGACATATCCAGGTTGATCATTTAGATTTGTGTTATGACTGTAGAATGTTTTTATTCTCTGATGTTCAGAAAACACCGTCCATCGGTGCAGCTCCTCTGATCAGCCTCTGTCTCAAACATCTGGTTTCAGCTCCTGTCTCTTTAAGAGCCTCAGGATGAACGTGACATGTTCGCTTGAAACGGTGTCACCGGGCTTCCAGGTTAGCTTCCTCTGTTGGGTTGTGTCAGAGGTGTTGGTCCAATCAGTTTCTGTTAGAAAATACCACAGTTTTTTTTAAATACGGCATTAAATACAGAGGATCTGCAGGCGTCACATTTATTAATAGACTGAACTGTGTTTTTATATCAAAGCTTTAACATTGTGATAAAAAAACAGAAACATTTTCAAGACTGAGAACTTATAACTATACTTTTTTTAGTACATTAATATTTAATGCTGTAGTTAATGTTGATTTCATGTCAATTAACAAACTATACAAGTTTAAACATATTCTGTTTATATATATTTTACACAACTTTTATAAGTAAAAGGATAAAATCCCTGTTCTAAACTAGTTGAAAAAGTCATTGGGGAAACCTGCTGTTGGCTCAATGTTGCCCCCTGCTGGTGACTTTGCTGAACTACCAGACTGTAAGTTGCATCTTCAGTAAGAGAAGATGATAAGAAAAAAAAACTTAAGGAGCAGCAGAGATTTGATTTATTATTTATTGAAGTCTGAAGAGAAGGAAGCAGGAAACAAACAGATCAGTTCATCACATCAGTTCAATGTGCAGCTGAAATCTTTATTTTCATACAATTCACATGTTTAAATTAATTTAGATTTGTCTTAAAAATCTGTGTTTTAACTTTTATTCAAACATTAAAATCTTTGATTTTGTTTCGCGTTGAAACTGCTTGAGTCGATCAACTTTGACAGAAAAGAGTAAACTGATAAAACTAAAAACACCAAAGATATTGTTTTTTAAATTTATCTATATATGAATTTTGCTGATTCGTAAATAAATGCTTGATCCATAAGCCCCAAATAAATTCCCATTAGTTGATTAATATACTGGATAATAATTTGAGTCACCTTATGAATTAGTTTAAAAGTTAAATACAAACGTTAAGTACTGGACGAGTGAAATGTGTCGTATTATTTGGATTTTCAGCAAAAGCTCATTATTACACAAACACACACACACATTTCACTGGATGTTTTCACGTTTTAAATTATTCTTAAAGTTTTTTTCCATGATCACACAGAAGAGAAGAAACATAAGTCAGAAGCTTTAGAGGGTCAGAAAGTTTCTTCTGGATTTAGTCGTCTCCTCCGCAGATCGCCTTCATGCACTTGCCGTAGTCTCCGGACAGATCCGACTGCAGGACACAACACAAACAAGGAGAAAACACACACAGACACACACACAGTGTCAGCTGGAACGTTACAGTTGATAAGTAAACTAAGTAGGAACCAGGTTTGTTATTTGTACAGTGGCCCTGAAGCTCTACACACGTAGACATATGTAAAAATGATACAAATAAAACCTCATTCATTTGACAACACACCCTGCAAACACTTTCAACATCAGTGAATGAGCAAACACACGCTGTTACACAGGTACTTGTCTGGTTGGTTGTATCGTTTGTGTGCATTGTCGATTAAATATTTGTTTTGCATGTGTTGTCTTGAGCCTCAGGGCCACCATTCAAACTCAACCTTCATATCTGGAATCAGTATTTGTTGCAGATGAAACAACGAGTTTAAAACAAGACACAAATCCTGAAAATGAATTCTCACGTCGATGGCCGAGAGCAGGGAGTAATCTTTGAACGCCTTGAAACTCTTTCTGATGTCCAGCATGTCGATCTCCGACCGGCTCACCATGATGCGGCACAGCGTCTCCTCACAGGTTCCAGCACCCTGAAAAACAGGATCCACACAGTAGAACCACATTCTAACGTCTCGGCCCCGGGCGCCAGCTGCTGAGTGCAGGCCTCTGGCTTCCTGTTCTGTGAGCGTGACACCTCAGAGGAATCTCTTCAGATCAGGCAAACGTGTTTTCTAAGACTCAGCGAGTCAAAGGTCAAAAGGTCACTAGGACATTACAGAACAAGATTCAGGGCCACAAGACGTCCTGTGGCCCTCAGGATGTTTTCTCACTAGCTGCTGTGACCTCGGGTCATTGTACATAAGTTAATAAATCATCTCCAGACAAATAGGACAAAATAAAAAAGGTATAAACCAGAGAGGCTTCAAGTGAAACGTGTTCTAGCTTCTAAATAACCAGAGTTAAAAATCCCTTCCCCCGAGAATGTAACACAACAGCAACGTCTCAAACAACCAGTTCAGCTGTAAAATAACAGAATGGACATAATTACTTTGAGTTCTCTATTATTACTTAGATCTTTAAAGTTGCTTCTTTTATTAATTATCAGTGAAATCAAACCAGTGGAGTCACCTTCATGCTCTTGTGCAGTCCCTCTGCGAAGTAGGTCGGAATGGACTTCACACATTTCACTGCAGGAGGAGAAACAAACCAGATTTAAAAACATTTCCACAATTCCACAAAGATTTTACTAAATGAAAAAACAGGTGAAATCATTAAAAACTTTCAACAAAGACACCATGTACTGCTTTTAAATATTATTACATTATATTTTCATGAAGGATTTAGAGCGAGGATTGTTTTATATCACTTTAACACTATGAGAACGTTTCATTAACATTTTCCCAGATTTTCTCAGGAAACCATTTCTGGATCCTGACACCTGACACACTTAGAGCACTGGTCTCTGTCCTCATACTTTTGGCCACACGGTGGGTGAGGTGATAAACCAGTGAACTCACCGATGGCCACCAGCAGCTCCTCCAGCTCCCCACTCATCTCGGACTCGATGCTCTCCTGCAGAGATTTATTGCCGAGCGTCCTGTATTCGACACAAGCTGCAGCAGAAAAACAAAGAGCAGGGACGTGAGCTGCTATTGGAGGAAACAACATTTAATTTAAAGAAAGAAATTTAATGAAAGAGGTTAAACGCCGGCTGAAACTAAACCAAAACCTGATCTTTGCTCATTTAGTTTTTTTAACTGTTTACTATAACCTTGTATTGGGACATTGTTTTTAAACTAGAGAAGCAGAACCAAGGAAGAGGGATTACAAATCTGAAATGCAGAACAGATATAATACAGATTAATACAAATATTACTGTCGAGTATGTTTTGAAAGTGACGTACTCTGTCTGAGTTGACTTAGGCTCCTCCCACACAGGATTTCAATGAACTTGGACTCATCAGTTCCCCACTTCTTCTCCGAAGCTTCGTGAAGAGCCTGAGTGAAAAATAGATACTCATTCAAAATGTAATCAAGAAACAATTATCATACAAATATATTTTTTTTTAAGTTTTCTTTTGTAAAATGCATCATGCGGCACCTTAGCGTCTTTTAGAGCCATATGTTTGTTAACACTGCTGCTCTCATCCCTTTTCGCCTGGAAACAAAAAGAAAAATGAAAAACTCATGAGACAAAGTAAAAATGAAATGTGGAAACTTTTTTGAAGAAGCATTTTTAAAAGCACTTTGAGTGTAAAGTTGACGCTGGAGGAGACGCCGAGAATCAAGAAAACATGATGTTTGATGTTTGAAGTGCCATATGATATCTACTCTCTTAAAATGGACTTTCTCTGTGTCCCGGGGACAAACCTCATTCAGGAGGAGCACCGCTTTGCCGAAGTCTCCGGACACTTCCTTCCTCAGGTCCTGAACCAACAGGTTCTCAGTTTCTTTGGGAGGAAAAACACACAGAATGAAACATTTGAGATTTTAGAAAAAGTCACCGCAAAACAGGAAATAGATCATTTCAAACAACTGATTTCTTGTCTCTTTGTATAAAAGAGACAAGAAATTAAAAACTATATCTTCTAATTCAAGATAATAACATTTCAATAAGATCAGAACCAGATTCAGAACTTTGTGTATTAACAAGATTTTTAAATAGTTGCAGATAAATTAAAATCTAGAGAAACTCATGACACAAAACAGACATGTCAAAAATACTGCATGTTTTTTATAATCATTTAAGGTTAAACTGTAAAATGTAAAGATTAAATAACATTTCTTTGTTTAAATAGTTTGCTAACAACCACTTAGGAAGTTTTTTAACATCCTGGCAGATGAATATCGATATCAGAATTTCTTTCCTCCCTTAAACATGGACCTGGATCGAGCTCCAGTCCCACGGGGTCTGTTCATGTCTCGTGTCTTTAGGTTGAAGACGTGCGCTCACCTTTCAGATACACGACGTTCAGAGCCTTGATCTCTGCGTTGGTTCTCGATGCAAAGATTTCAATCAGGATGGAGTCTTTGGATCCAGCTCCCTGCAACCAACACACACAGCTGCTTTATCAACAGCAGGTTCACATGGCTGCATTGATCTGCAACCTCAAAACGACCTAATCATAGATACTAACAATATTCAGGCTGATTTAATATGAAATGACCTATTATGACTGAGCAGAATCAGAAACATGGATTTAAATCTGTGAGCTCCTTCACAAACGTGTAAATAAAATGTGAGTTGCAAGTTATTGCAAAGTTTCTCACTAACAAGGACTTTAAAACAAGGATGATAAATAATATTTAAGGATGTTTGATCATTTAAATTCAACTCCTGGTTATTCCCACAACTGTCAAAGTCTTTAAATGTCCAGGTTTTCAAGGATGCGAGGGAATTTATTATTATTGTTATCAATCTTAATAATTGGGGGAAACACTGACTTTCATGGCCCTCATCACTTCGTGGCAGTCGAACTCTGCCGGAGTGGAGACCAGCGCGACCAGCACGTCCTCCATGTGCTTGCTGGTTTCACTCTTCAGGTCGTGAATCAACGTCTGCAGCGTTAAAACAAAAAGCATGTGAGCGCATGTAGTATATTCCCTTAGCTAATAGATATCCAGAGCACAGTTACAAACCAAAAATGATATGTTAATATGCAGCTAATGATTTTCTCTAGCATAGGTATAGATCATGATGACATGTTAATATCTTAAGGCACCTTGAATCGTATGTTCAGACCTTTAAGTATTATCTACAGATGTGTTCAGTGTGTTTCTCCTTGTCTGAACTGCCTATCGAATAATGAGAGGAGAGATGGTTTTCAGCGGATCCTTAAATCTTAAGGTACGACACATTCCCAAATTTAGGCAGAAGGCCCGGATGTGTGACCTCATTTTATTTTCACTATTCGGCCTGTGTGATTTCTCCGGGCAAACCATGGTGCCCGTCTGACCTGTGAAACTTCTGTGTAATAAATTCTGTTATGCTGCAAGTTCTGGGTCTGTGTCTCCTCTCTTCAAACACCAACTTCAACAGGACTCTACTGCTGTAAAAGATACGATACGCACAAAGAGAACAGCCACCAGGCAGCCGCACCCCGGCAGACACACACACAGGCCCAACCCTCACCCCTATAAACAGTCACCACAGAACAGGAAAATCACGATGAACCGTCAGGTCCGAGCTGCTCAGGACAATCATTTGAGTCTTTTGGAGTTTGAATCAAATCAACACAAACAAACGGACATTTTGTAAAACAAATTCTTTGAAAGGTTGCATAATGAACTGTGACTGTTGATGAATGTGTATTCGGGTTTGAACAAACAGAAACTCATTAGTTTCACACTTTGACAGAAACACCCGGAGCTGTGTGAACTTCACTTAAAACTCCCTCCGGCAGAAATGAAGTCAAACCAGCTCGAGGAGAAAATGTGTCAGAGTCGGAGTAAAGGGAAGAAAAACCTGATGGTTGGAATTCAGCCTAAAACCCTTTCTGTTCATACACACACACACACACACACCTAATAAAATATGCAAACGTGTCAACACACAGGTCAACACAGGAGGGGGGGGGGGGGGGGGTCTCACCTTGCCTGTGGACTTCTCATAGGCTTCCCTGATGAGCTGCCGCTGTTCGTTGGTCCTCTGGGTCAGAATCTCAACCAGGACCTTCTCATCGGTTCCTAAGAAGAAAGAATCACATGCGATTAATGCTGCGGCTTTTAAAAGTAAAGCTCTTTTTTTTAGTTTGAAGATCAAGTCAGAAATATCAGAGTAAAGACAACAAATAAAGTTTATTCTCTGAATTTAAGTTCTATGAGTGTGGGTGATTTTGTGTTTTCTTTTTATTTGTAGTAAAATAAAATAAAGTTTATGGCTCAACTGAAAAATGTCGAGATTCAATCACATTTGTTTGTCATGAGTTTGCTGACGTCTAAGGAATCATTGACCGTGATTAATAATAGTAACTAAATAAAAATATGGTCAAGCCAACTTATGAGGATGTGTATGTGTGTTTGTGTGTGTGTGTCTGTGTGTGTTTTTTACCAATTCCCTTCATGGCTTCCTTCAGGGCCTTAGCATCTTCCTCTGCGTTAAACCGGATTTTGGCCTTGATGCTTGCTCCCTTTTCCAAATGGAAGCAGAATAGAAACAATCATTCATTCATCCATTTGTTTTCCTCATCATCACCTTCATCACTTCATCACAGCTGTGTAACCGTCTCAGTAACAACAGCACCTACCCCTGAGTTGGTGGGGCAGGACTCCATCTCGTCCTCCAGGGTGTCCTGTGGAGAATTCAGATCAGATTTAGTTTGAAAAAGTCACGTTCAGTCGTTTCCTGTTCAATAGATTGAAAACATAGAACTCGTCTCACCCATAAAGAACACATGACGACAACAGGATCTTCTTCTGGAAACAAGAGGAGATAAGATAAGATAAGATAAGATAAGTTAAAACCTTAATGATATCACACACAGCAGCAGTCAGAATGAGGTAGAAGAGAGAATAAGAAAGTCAATCAAATCTAAATATATGACTTTATATAAATGATAGACACCTCTCACTTTATAGTTGGAATATAAATGTACCTGAGTAAAGTGCAGTGGCACCAAGTGTTTGCTGTAAACTCTATACATATTATAGAAATGCTTTGGGTAGAAAGTCACCATAATAAACTACAAACACAGTATTTTTTCAACAATACAGCGATAAAAACATGTAGGTAACATAAACATATCGGTTTAAATTCACAATAGTATTCAGATAGTATGAATACAGAAAGTGTGAAATCACAAAAAGAGGTTTACAATGTAAAATAATAAAAAGGTATCATTGGTATTTATTAATTATACAAGTGGATCCTTATTGCACATTATTCTATACGGTGTTATTTTAGTCGTAGGACAAGTGTGTGATCAGCTGAGTAAAGCAAATACACCGGTGAGCCTCCACTAAATGTTCAGTGCTGCAGCTTCTCATCACACACACTCACAGACACACAAACACACAATACCATGAAGCAACAAACACAAATAACATCGAGGTTGAAAAGACACAACAACATATTTCCAGTAAACAGTGAAAGTCTCACCTGAGCTGCGGAGTGAAGGAGTGAAGGAGTGAGCGAGTGACCGAGTGAATGAGTCTCTGCAGCTTCTGTCTCCGGTATATGTCCCTGTCAGTCACAGGGACACGCCCACCGCGCAGAGGTGCGTGTGCTGCCTTCAGGGCCCAGTCGGACCCCCCCCCCCCCCCACCTTTCCACTTCGCTCAATAAAAGGTTTTTGTGTTAAACACCAAATACAGTTTGATTAAAGGTTGTAATTGAAAATAAAAAAATGTATAGTAAATAAAAATAAAGTTTATTGCTTCAATCACACTTTTTTGTCATGAGAGTTTGACGACGTCTAAGGAATCATTGACTGTGATTAATAATAACTGAATTAAGATATGGTCAAGCCAACTTATGAGGATGTGTGTGTGTGTTTGTGTGTCTCTCTGTGTGTGTTTTAAGGCAGAGCTGCACAGGACGATCATTTGACACATCAATACAAACAAATGGACATGTGGTAAATTGTGTTTTCTTTAAAAAGGTTGGATAATAACCTGCGAGTGTTGATAAATGTAAATTAGAGTTTGAACAAACAGAAACTAATTAGTCGACACCTTGATGGAAACATCCTGAGCTGTTTGAATTTCCACTCTCGCTTAAACGCCCGCTGACAAAAATGAAGACAAACCAGCTCGAGTGAAGGAAGACAAACTCTCTATCTCTCTATCTATCTGTCCTGTGCAAACAGGATTATAACCTTAAATATCTCTTAGTACATATTTATCTCCTACAAACATAATTTGTTTAATTTAACAAGTAAAGAACTTGTGCACACGGAGAATAACACACTTCCCAGGACTTCAGGGCTTATGTACCTGAAATGTGTTTTTCACACAACACAAAGTAAATATATGTACAACTATATGTTAAACAAATATATAATGTACTGCAGCTAATTGTGTTCTTATAAAACCTACAAGATATTTTTAGATAAAAACAAAGTCCACAGTTTAGTCAACAGTAGTAATAGTTTAATGTACTTTTCACTGGCCCTGTTCATCCTGAAGATTTGAACACATCTTCATCTGGATCCTAAAACGTGATATAATGACCAATAAATACAGAACAACCAAAGGTTTTGTTTTTTTTTTATTA
Organism: Platichthys flesus; assembly: GCF_949316205.1. Lineage (NCBI taxonomy): Eukaryota > Metazoa > Chordata > Actinopteri > Pleuronectiformes > Pleuronectidae > Platichthys > Platichthys flesus. Next base: position 2,580,766 of record NC_084947.1, read on the forward strand.
CCAAAAAAAAGGCACCAAATACAGGCATCGTATTGATAGCATCATAGTTACTCTCCACAAAATGATAGCACCAAAAATATATAATGTTTTATTCCCCAGAATTCCCCATTTCGATATCGTCTGATAGGCACGCAGTTGAAAAAAAAAAGCCAGGAGGCGGGATCTAAGGGGACCAATGGAGAGAAAGAGGCGTCTCACACTAGGTGAGTTTTGTTTTTTTGTTGCTCTCCAACCAGTGTCCTACACTTTAAAAAAAAAATACCAGTAGTCTTAACATCGTCAGTAGCGTAACATAATACATCATAAGAGGGTAAGATAATACGAATAATACATGGGGGGGGGGGGGGTGAGGGATTCTGTGTCTTTTGACGGAAAACAAAGGCAGGCGGACGAACACGTGAATCACAAAATACATTTAAAAGTGGTTAATTTCAGTGATAAGGCTAAAAACTCTCAGTCATGTGGACGGGATCCGAACCATCAACTCACCACCTCTCACTCTCGGACACTTTGGATGGAATTCATGAGGATAAATACTGCATGGCACTTAATGTTGGCAGCTGTCGGAGTAAGGCATGAATGACACGTTTAGAAATGCAAATAAAAGCTCCAGCTCGTGAGATTTGAAAGACGTTTAATGGCGTTAATTGCACTTGAAAAGGCCTCGTTTATAATTTCTCTCTCTCTTTCTCTCTCTCTCTCTCTCTCTCGGCCTCGGGCGGCGGCAGCATGTGATCGACACTTTCACTCAGAAGAAGCTGGAGTCCTCTGCGGGATGAAGAACAGGAAGACGTCTACGCGGACTAGCGGTCGACTTAGCAACGTTGAGCGATTTCTTTTTCGTCGGAACAATCTGCAGCGTCTCGGCTGAACATGAGGTGAAACGTGAAGAAGAGGGTTCGGATGAAGGTGACTCTGCTTCGGTTTGTGGATTCCTGAGGTAGCCCAGTTGTGAAATGGTTCAAACGCAGCGTGGCCATCTGTGCTTCACACGCTTCCCTTTTTCAAAGTGGTATAAAAATACATTAACAAACATCTCGCTCCGTAAGTACAAACTCTCCTTTAGAAAATACCTTTTTTCTTATATATTTCTACTAGCTCCTCCTCTTCCTCATCATCAGTGTTTCAGACCTCCGTGCCGTCGTTGAGGTTGTTGTGGAGTTTGACCTCCAGGTTGACCTGTTTGACCTTGGCCTTGCTGTTGTTGGCGTCCTGGTTGCGGTTGAGGATGTTGACGTTCCTCACCGTGCAGTGTTTGGAGCTGAAGTTCTTCTCCACACACTTGTCCATGCACACCTCCACCTTGGTGTTGAGCGGGTACTCCTCGAAGGCCTTGGCCGCGCTCTGGCTCTTCTTCAGCCTGGCTTGGCGGCGGCAGCGGGCGAACAGGAAGCAGGAGGCCAGCAGCACCAGCACCAGCATGGTGACGGCGGCCACGCCCCCGCCCACCGAGCTGCCCACGTGCGCGTTGAAGCTGGGGGAGGGGCCGGCCTCCAGGCGGAGCGACTTCATGTTGGTGCCGTTCTTCACCTGGTCGCCCTCGTTGTCGTAGATCAGCGACTCGTCCAGCGTCAGGCGCCCGCTGCGGTCCACCAGGTCCCGTCTGGGCCGACTCAGCTGGTAGGTCAGCGAGCGCTGGATCCGGGGGCTGGAGCGCGACTCCGGGCTGATCACATAGATCACCTGCAGGTACCACTGGTGCCCCGCCTCCACCTGCCAATCAATCGCTTGATTTAACCTCAGTTTGTTCTTTTCCTTACATTTTGTTTTCATGCGCCCACATGCACACACTCCACTAACTTTGTTATGATAACAATATCTTATTAAACCTTATTAACATTAAATTAAGGATTGCTGTAGCTTTTGAAAAACAACAAACCCCACTCGTCTCATCAAATCTAAGTAATATGAGATTGGATTCAGTTTTTCTATATTTGTTCTAACGTCTACTTTTCAGTTTTTACAGGATCGTCCAAAGTATAATTTCTGTCGACAGGTGACTCCACGCACCTTGTAGAGGGCGTCGACCTTCATGGTGAAGCCGTCCACGCCCGGCATGGCGGCCACCGGCTGCAGCTCCACGATGTCGGAGGCGAAGTTAGCCTCGAAGGGAACGTCGTGGAAGTAGTTGTCGCACACGTCCGGTTGTTTACGGTCCTACAACGAAAAAGAGAGAGAAGATGTTCAAATGAAAAATGAAGGACCATAAGGTTGAGGAGTTTGTAATTTAACTTTTAGAGTAAATAACTTCTGTAGCATAGCTTATAAGGTCATGTAATCTACTGTAAATGCAGGAAAACAGAGAGTAGAGGAGAGTGTGTGTACCAGCAGCAGGAAGCGATGCTTCAGGTGCTTGTTGGGCTGGATGCAGCCGTACTGTGGCCCCTCGTTGTACAGCGTCCCCGTGGGGTCAAAGAAGGGGACGTGTCCGTCCCTGCCGGTGCAGAGGTAGACCTTCTCCAGCTGCAGCTTGTAGGCCGCGTTCAGGTTCTGCTCAGGGTTCCACAGCACCCGGCCGTACATGGTCTGACCTGCAGGGGGCGACAGAGGGAAAGGGTTTTCATAAAAAATCTGCCACATTAATGAGGTCATGGTTTTTCTAAGGTTCATTAAGTATCACAGACTGAATATAGGAACAGAACATTTCCTATATTCAGTAGGAGGAAGGAGATCTACTAAAAGTTTGTTCTTCCAAAACTAAAATCTAACAAATCTTTAACGTGATAAAGTGATAAAGTGATAAAGTGATAAAGAGATAAAGTGATCTCTTTATCACTTTAGCCAAGGACCTGTTCTTCCAGGCACTTTAGTAAAGAGATAAAGTGCCTGGAAGAACAGGTCCTTGGCTCCACATCAGTTGTGGATCGACATTCTCGACACTTAACGTCATAAAGGCCAAAAACCGTTCAAGAATGACTTTCTTTTACATTTACGTTCCTGTTTGACAATCTGTCATTCTGTTCAACCTAAAGCACTTTATGTGTGTCTTTGAAGATGTCACATATCTGATGGTTAAAAGGAATGTGGGCCTATATGCAAATTCCAAGACAGAATGTTGAACACCCCCCTTTACACCACCTAGTGTTTCAAAACTTCTTGGACCTTGCAGTGTCAAAGTGTCAAAGCTGCACTAATCTTCACATCTAGCTGAAACCAAACTTCTAAACCTTCACACTCATTCCTCAGATACGTCTGCCTGGGCCTTTTCTTTTCCAGTGAGAAGCAGAAACCAAGAGCAGTGTTGGAACCTCCGGCCATACCCATGGAGAACGCTCCCTTGTAGTCCATCTCCGCCATGGACACGTCGGCGGTGGCCGGGTCCATCATGAAGACCTTCTCGTTGTTGCACAGCTGAAACTCCGTGTTGAGGGAGTACACCACTGGGACGGGCCTGTTGGTCTGCTGGAAGGCGATCGGCACCAGGAACCTGACAGAGTGCGACAGAATCACGTTACAGTGTGTGTTTGTGTGTTTTATCTCTACACAGCTGGTTGTGTGTCGGGGACATACTTCTCCGGAGCGTGGGCCGTGCAGGACAGAGCTTTGTCCCCGGGGTCGATCCACGGCTGAGTGGGCTGGACGGTGCAGGGGATCAGGAAGACGGTGTACTCTCCAGAATAGTCCTTCCTGTTAGAGGGTACATTTTTATTTTCTCTGTCCGTCTACAAGCTTATCTAATATAAGAACTAAAGAAATAATCTTTCGCCAGCTTCCAGACGACATCAGCGCCCCCTGGCTGCAGCCGTGTGTGGTTGCTCTGACCTGCTGTAGGAGCTGGTGGCCCTCCACAGCTGGTACGGGGAGTCAAAGGTCTGGGCGCTCCACAGCAGCTGCATGTCGAACTCGATGCCCCCCAGGTGGTCGGGCGCCATCAGGTGGGACTTGTGTCCGGGGAGGGTGTGGTGCTCGGGGACAAACTGACCTGGAGGAGGGGACACATGGACGGACAGTTAGACCAAAGGAACGAGTGGCTGGGGGGGATATAAGAGTCTGGGAGTTCTCCTCGGAGCCGACCTCTGAATTTGGCGTGGGTCTTGAACTCGATCACCAGTCGGCCGTCTTCTCTGATGTAGATCCTGATGATCTGGAGTCGGGCTGAGAGGACGCTGTCCGTCTGGATTCCTGCAGACGTGAGACAACGATGGTTTCATGTCGGGTGGTGGGTGTTTGAGAACAGGGATCAAATGCATCTCTACATTCAGTCAAATGAAATTAGAACGTTATGTGTTTTTTAGACTGTACATTAGGATAAACTGCCTCCTCCATGTTAGTGGACGGGACATGGACCAAAAACTCATTTTAAATAGTTCTCATGTCTTCTTCTTATAAGTGTGTTCATGTTCCTGATAAGATTGGGTTTCATTTCTTATTTGATGATATAAAAACAACTTCATATTTTGATTTGCTCATAGAGATAAAAAGGTCATGGTCTGGCTCTGACCTGTCCTCCAGAGAACGGTGTCGTAGAAGAAGGAGAACTCCATCTCGGTGTGATGCTCCAGAGACGCCCAGCCTCGTGGGGCCGTCACGTAGATGTAGGACACGTAGAGCGGAACCTGCACCGTCAGGAAGGACTGAGCCGAGTCCCGGACCTGGAGGGACAACCGTACGACTTAATGTTGGTTCTTGATGTTGAGTTCTGCTTCTTTATCGTATTCAGAGCCGAGATCTTCCCACATTGTTTCTCGACCAAGGACATTTTTACTTTGGTTCATTAATGTTTCTGGTGTATCAGCAGTTTCTAGACCAGTGAGTTTCTGTGAGAGCAGCTCAGCCGTCAGATCATTGGGGAGCTAAACAACAACTGATTCAAGTTGAAACTTCACTCTGAGCTTGAAAGCAGCTTCTCAATGTTCGTTGGATCTGTTCTCAAAGTCCTACACGTTCTCAGAAATATGTTTAAGGCTTGAATATCTATCTACATGTTTTCTGTCAGGTTCATACACATCGTCCTCAGTTAGTACCTGGAAGTCGGCGGTGACGGATCCCCCGCACACGTCGATGAGCTCGGTCATGTCGTAGTAGGCGTCGAAGGTCCAGATGCAGCTCTTCAGGTTCAGGTGCTTGTAGAGCTGGATGCTCTTGGTCTGCCGGACGTTGGGGTTGAACTGGTACGGGCGGTCGTAGCCCGGTCCCAGAGAGATGCTGTCGTAGGACACGTCGTCCAGGAAGCCCGTCTCTGAAAGGTGGGGGACAGTTAGTGTCACAGAGAAAAATCTGTTTTAATGAAGGGAATTGAAATATGAAACACTGTGGAACCGCGGGATGATTTAAACCTAAAATGCGCCTTTGTTAAATCTCCTGTTTGGTTCTCAGAGGTGTTTCTGATGTGTCTAGATAATATGTCACGTGTGTGTTTGTTGTGGTGCATGTCAGCGACCCACCGGACAGCCCCTGCAGGTCTTTCAGGGTCACCAGGTTGGAGCAGACGTGCTGCTGCCTGTAGATGGACTCCGACAGCAGGAAGTGCAGGTTGTGCAGAGGCATGGTGGACACCAGGGGGAGCATGCCGTCCTGGTGGGGGATCTGCACCGAGATGTGGATTCTACACAGAGAACGTCCAGGTCAATGATGAATAAAAACACGTTAACAGTTCATATGCGTTCTGGAGAAGATGTTTCTGGTAGCGTCTACCGGTTGGGATGCTCCTTGTGCTTCACGTCCAGGTACTTGAGCGTGGCGATGAAGGACTGGGCCTGGAAGCCTCTGGCGGTTCCGGTGGTCACAGGCGTGTGGCAGATGGAGCCCTCGGTGCCGATGGTGGCGATGTTGCTCCTCAGCGGCGTCCCCAGGTGACCGGACTTATCTCTGGCCTGAGCCACACAGCGCACGTGGAAACGGCGGCTGAAGTAAATACTGTCCAGGACCTGGAAGACACACACACGTCAGATAAACATATCCAGAATATATACAAAAACACACACACTCATATAGTTACACACTCACCATGTGGTTGACGCCGGTGTAGGGCGTGGTGTCTGTGACCGTCTCGAAGGGCGAGCGGGCTCCGTTGGTGTCGGTGGGCGCCGCCACCTCCCAGGAGAAGTGGACCTGCGTCTGGTTGATGCCGGCCTCCTCGCAGCGCTCCTTCATCACAGAGAACTTGGGGTAGTGGGGGTCACACGGCGTGACGCAGACCAGAGGGTAACCCGGAGAGGGCGTCTTCTTACTGCCCTCCTTCGTCACCTCGGCCACGTGGTCGTAGTCGGCGAGCGACACCACCTGAGGAGGAAGGAGGAGGGGGGGGAGGGATGTTTAGTGAAGATGGTCCAGGGAGAGAAGAGTCCCCTGCTGAGGCTCTAAAAGGCGTTTAGTGTAAAATCACCCAGCACTTAATATCTGAACGGAAAAGGGAACGAAGCATCTGAAATGTATTCATAATGTAGAAGCTGTAAACAAACGCCTGAAGGAAAACGCAGTTACTGAATATGCATCAGAGGAGAGGGGGGGGGGGGGGGATGTTTCTTGTTGTGTCGGATCTGAAAATCGTTAAAAACATGTTTGGCTGTCAGAGCTGCAGGAAACAAACACATGTCGTCTCCTCAGAAAACCTGAAAACACTTCCTGTTCGAGCTTCTTCTCTTTGCTTTGTATCGTTGTGTTGTTTTGTGTACATATTGTCAAACAGAAGTAAAATGGGGCTGGGGAGTGTGAGTCCTTGTGTTGACGTTTTCTTACGATCGGTGTGGAAGGCAGGATGAGGCTTCCGGCAGCTTCCTGGTCCAGAATGGTCACGGTCGCCATCGTGATCTCCCCCAGCACCGCCTCCACCGGGTCATCGGGGCCGAGGACCAATGAGAAGGACTCGTGCCACTCCCTGTCCTCATTGGACAGGATCTCCACCTTGAACAGGATGTGGTCCATCCCTACGAGACAAAGAAACCAGAACATTCCTGACGTGTTCGTGAATCAGCTTCTTTCTTCTTCTGTCACCAGAGGGTCTGCAGCACTGACCGGGGGGGAACTTCAGAACTCGGCTCTTGGGGTTGTAGTCGACGCCGGACTGGGCCGATCCGTCCCGGGTGCTGCAGCGGATCTTGGAGGTCCGGTCCAGGTCGCCCCCCCGCACCACCTTGATGTTCAGCACCTCGATCCCGTCCGGACCGGGAGGTTCTCTCACCTGATAGGACGCCTGCTCGAACGCGATGGTGGGAGCTGCAGGAGGAGAAGAGGAGAAGTCACAGAGCTGCCCCCTGGTGGTGACTTAAGACCACCATCACTCAGTGGGATTCATCCCAGCTGCGCCTTCTGCTTACCATCTTCATCGTTGGTGATGGTGAGGGTGACGATGTCGCTCGCGCCCACCATGGCACCGCTCCAGTGGTCGCCCAGCGGCGTCCCAAGATGCACCTGGAACTCCTCCTCCGGCGAACACAGAGTCGTCGTTGATGTGGACCGTGCAGTTCTTCACCTGGAGGCAACGGAAACACATTTTAATGAGCGAATGAAAACAACAACAGACAAACAGACAAACAGATAAACAGATAAACAGACAAACAGATAAACAGATAAACAGACAAACAGATAAACAGATAAACAGATAAACAGATAAACAGATAAACAGACAAACAGATCATTCTACCTTCTCTCCTTTGAGGAACGTGATTCGTGACTCGTCGGCGTTTCTTCTCTCCTCGAAGTCGTCCATCACCATGGCCGACATGGTCCTGGTGAAGCAGCGCACTGAAGACTTGAAGGACAGGTCCCCGGTTCGGGTGATGGGGATATGGAGGACGCTGTCCTTCTCCTTCACGGTGTAGGCGCTCTTAACAAACTGCATGCTGGGAACTGAGAGAGCGAGAGCATTAGTCTGTGATTGGCTCTCCTCTAGTCCATCCAGAGAGAAGATGATTGACACTTACTGTCCTGGAAGGTGTCGCTGATGATGACGTTGGCCTCATACGGCTCCTGAAGAACCGCCCCCTGTGGAGAACTGAGGAAGACCACGAAGGACTCGGGCCCCTCGATGGACGGGTTCTGGATGTCGTCCATGATGGTCAAACTGCAGGTCTGTAGAAACAGAGGCAGCAGATTGAGGAACAAGCCAAGAGGACGTTCGTAGCGAGCTGCAGAGACTCCACCCTCACCTCCACAGTCTTCCCAGGTCTGAACTCCACCTTCTTGGAGCTGGGGATGTAGTCCACCCCCGGGCTGGCTGAGGGGGGGTCTGAAGGTCGAGTGGCGCACCACACGGACGTCAGCGAGGACAGGTCGCTGCCGTGACGCAGCACCGGGATCTCGATCGTGCCTGCAGGTTGGAAAAGGATCAGGTTTTATTCAGAGAGTCGAACGAGGGAAAGAGACAAGAAGTTTAAAACATCAGACGACCTCCAGACGACCTCTCTCTCTCTCTCTCTCTCTCCAGTGAGTCCATGGTTCTTAAATGATTAAGTCGAGAACTAATAGCGGCAGAATAAATTCACTGAGCAACTTCGTTTTCCGCGGTGACTAACTGTGCCGGGTGTTAAATGACGTGTGGTTGATGCCTTTATTCAAGTGTAAGAGAGAGAGAGAGAGAGAGAGAGAGAGAGAGAGAGAGAGAGAGAGAGAGAGAGAGAGAGAGAGAGAGAGAGAGAGAGAGAGAGAGAGAGAGCGAGAGAGAGAGAGAGAGAGAGAGAGAGAGAGAAGCAGATTTACAATCAATCTTTCTAGTGACATTTGCTCAACACTGTGGACGTGGAGGCGGCTGATTGTGGATTATGATCACAACTAGAATCCTGAAATAAACAATATACCACAACATATACTTCCATTATTGGTAATAAAACAGCTTTCATCACCAGACACTTACTCTTGTTTAAATACTTTGGACAGTGAAACAGCTCAGACTGAATTACTGGTCTGGTCTGAATCCTCAGACTCTTGGCTGCAGCGGTTTCTCCTCATTTCCCCACAGAGATTCTAAACTTTAATAATTAACAGACGATGAAAACACAGAAAAGGAAACTCAGACCTGCGTCCTCGCTGAAGGTGAAGGTGGCGTTCCCCAGAGTCACGGTCGACGCGTCGTTGGGTCCATCGATGACCACCTTGGCCACGGTCACCCCCCCCACGCGGGCGTTGTCCGAGGCGTCCGACAGCACCAGCTCGAACTCCTCGGAGAGCTCGTACTCGCTGTCGTCGATGAGCTTCACGTCGCAGGTGGACATGCTGATGCCCGGGCCGAAGATCACGCGGTTGTCGCCGGTCATGCCGCGGCTCTTGAAGTCGGAGCCGGACTCCAGCGCGTGGAGGCTGCTGCCCTGAGCCGTCTTGGCCACGGTGTAGCAGAGAGCGGACACGGTGCTGGAGGTGTCACCTGAGGAGAGGGGGGGGAGGGTCACTGACCTTCATGCTCCTGAACTCAACAGATACAGCTTTGCATTGACGGACTAGAATCACTGTCCTGTGAAGATATATGGTGACCTTGACCTCTGACCTCCCAGGAGCTGGACTATAGAGCCCTGGTCTTGTGCAGCTGCTCCTCACCTTTCCTCTCGATGGGAGCGTGGATGAACCCGGTGCTCTCGTTGATGTGGTAGATCTTCTTGTCGAACTGCAGCGTGGGCTCGTCCTCGGTGTCGTTGACGTGGACGAGGGCGCGGGTGTTTCCTCCGAGCAGCGCGTACACGGGCATGCTCAGCTCCACGTGGAACAGTTCGATTCCCTCGAACACTTTGTCGTCGTTGATGACGATGGTGCAGACCTTGGTGTCCTCGCGCTCGTCGAACTGGACCTGAGAACGCAGCCAGCGGCAGTGAGAGGGATAAGATGATGCTTTTGTTTTCAGTGACAGCAATGCTGCAGGACAAGTGTCTTAAAACGAGCAGAAACAAAACTGTGAGCAGGACGTCAGGAGTTTTGTTAGTCAAAAATAATCAATGGCTGTTTTCTAAGATTCAAAAAACAACAAAAGTTAAGATTTTATTAATCCAGAAGGAAACTCTTGTGCCAGCTTGCTCCAAATTACAGTACAGAAAAATAAAAGGTAGAATAGAATACAGAAAAAAAAAACACAGTAAAGAATTAAGTCTAAAATACGAGTGAAGATTCAAATAAAGTAAAAATATAAGATTATTGTAAATGAAATAAAATGAAGCATATCGAGATAAACTAATACTCTACTACAGGGGCGATGAGTAGAAATGAAATGATAAAAGAGGAAGTAAAATAGAATATTGCACATGATTATAAATGAATGCGATGATGAACAAAACAATTTTGTCACACAAATTGCACGAGTGGTGATATTGCACATGAAAAAGAAAGAAAAATCATCTTAATATTTTAAAAATCCAAAGGTTACCTGTCCAGCATATTCCACATAGTCCTGCTGGCCGGGGTTCGACCCCACGCTGCTGGTGGAGGTGGCGCTGCCCTGCTCGGTGCGGCAGAGCACGATGGCGTACTGGTTGAGGTTCCCGGTTCGTTTCACCGTCACCGCCACCGTGCCGGCCTTCTCACTCACGTTGTAGCTGTGGAACCACCATGTTAGAGATCCCTGAGGTAAAGTCACTAATTCGTTTTTCTGTGTAACGCCTCACGGTACCGACCTCTTGTGCTCGAAGCTGACGAGCGACCACTGGACGTGGAAGACGTTGTCGCTGACCACGTTGGGTTTACTGTCCTTCACCAGGAACTTGAAGGTGTCCATGGTCTCCTGGACGTTCTCCTCGTGCAGCACGTAGCGGATCAGACCCAGGTTGACGTCGGCTGGAGGGAAGCAAGGTCAGGAGAAGTCACATGACTGTTATCAGCAGGTGGATCTACAATGATAAACCACGACCTTCCTCTGTGGAAAGGGACAACCCCACCCCCCCCACCCCCCTCCCAAAGAAAAGACTAATGCTCTGGGAGGTCTGGGTTTGTGAGGAAATGTATTTTCCTGTGAATTACTGATTCCATTATCTGCAGCCTGTGGCCTTTTCCTCATTACTGGAGAGAAATTGGGAATAAAAGATGAAAGTCACCACTGGTTCCACGACGTCTGCTCATTTACACTCTGCAGAGGAGGAGGGAGAGAAAGGGCGAGTTTGTAATTGAGAGCTGGAAGCCAAACAAAAGGGATAAAGAAAGAAATGACCCAGAGAGAGTCACTTAGAAGACGCCTGGTTCCTGTTTCTAGTTTGATCCAAACACATCTGAGCAGGTGAACAGTCTGTGAGGAGGGAACAAGACACACAGGGATAGAAACTCATCGACGTCTTGATTTGTGTGAGTTAATCCACAGAAGACTGTTCATGGAGATGAGACACAACTTCCTCTGGACCTGAAACACCTACAGCAAGAATCAGGGTTTGTGTTTGTGTGGAGAAACGTGAGATAAAAGGACGCCACAGAATATTAGCTGCTGCCCCCGGAGGCTAATTCGAGTATAGCTTGAGCTACTTGATATCATTATGGTTCAAACCATTATATCAACAGCAGCTTCCTCCTCCTTTTTCTTCTTCTTCTGTTAAATTCTGTATCGAACGGAGGAGAGAACCCTCCCAGGTGCTCAGGTGCCTTTCAACCACAACCTGGAGTGAAGGTAAGACACAGTGGACATGGAGGAGGGAGGAGGGAGGAGTCTTCAGCTCTTCTCCGCTGGTTTCTAGATCTACTGGTTCTGATAGAATCCAGCACTGGGGCCGCACCTTGTGTGAACGAGCTGACGGGGCTGCCGGGCTTCAGTTTGCTCTCCAGGAAGCCGTGCTTGGGCTCGGTGGTGACCTCGTACACCAGCTGCCCGTCGTCGGTGTCGGGGTCCATGGTGAGCAGCTCCTTCTTCGAGATCAGGTTGGTGGCCTGAGGGGCGGAAACAGAATGAACACTCGTTATGAATAATGTAAGATACTTTAACTGTTGTTGTTGTTTACTCTCTAGCGGCTTCACAAACTTGACTTTACTGAAAAAGAACGATTTGGAGAAACGTGTGTCCTGCTGCGACTTTATTTATGGATATTTATTACTGCAAATTTCATTATCATCGTTTGTTCTGTTTATGTATTGATAACGTCTCACAGGTTACAAAAAAAAGATATTAAAAACCTTGAAAAGCATAAAAACATTTTATTGGTGTCAATCACAATCATAGATTATCTGAAGGAACTTTACACGTTCAGGTTGAGACCTCAGAATATTAAGGAGAAACTAACGAGCAGCTCTGACGACTGTGCAGAGAGGGACGCGAGCACTATGTGTGTTTCTGTTGTTGAGTTTGTGTATTTTATAAGGTCCATCAACGGTCTGGCACTGAAAATACGTTGAGGATTTCCTGTGGCTCAGGAGCGAGAGGGGGTCGTCCACTAACCAGAAGGTCGTGGTTCGATCCCCCAGTGCAAGTCTGCACGCTGAAGTGCCCTTGGGCAAAACACTGAACCCCAAACCCCTCCTGACAGCTGAGCCGACAGCGTGTGAATGAAGTGTGATAGTGAAAGTGACTCGTTTAAAGTGATTTAAGTTATAAACACAGTGAGTTTCTCATTTCTTTGAAACCAAACACATAAACATTAAAACAGGAACAAGCTCATCTCCACTTTCAGGTCATGATGATGTCACTGCGTCTGTTAAGTTTCACTTTCTCTCCAGCTGTCAGAAGCAGATGTGAGAGAGCAGCTTCATATTGCATCATATTATCGCTCTGTGATAAACCATCTCACACAAATGAATAAAGAGACATTTTTACAATAGCCATAGAAACTAATGGGCTTCACTGTGATGAGGTCTTTGCACCAGCAGGGGGCGCAAGTAAATTACACATGCACAGAGACAGCTTGAATCTTTTAAAGAGGTTTATAGATAATATGTTATTATTGTGTAACTTCTACTGGACCAACTAAAGTTAATAAATCAGAAAAATTTGAGAAATATCTCCATCACTGGACCCATCACATATTTGAACAGCTGTTGAACAGAACAGAGAACGTGTGAAGATGTTTATTAAAGATGGAGTTGATCTGTACCTTGTTGTCCATGTACTCCAGCCACTGTAAACCCAGGTTAGTGACGATCCGCGGAGTTCCATCGTCCACCGGCAGGATATCGATCTTGAACTTCTGGGGAGCGGCCGTCACGATCTGCAAAAAACAAATTCAGGTTTTTGTGAAGAGTTGAAAAGTAAAGAAGCCATTTTATTTGCAATATTTTCACAACCGAACCACAGAAAGCTTTTTGTTTTCTGAATCATTCCTGGTGGTCTGTGGACGTTTTGATTTTATTGGCTCAGGTTCTCTCCCTCAGATTTCTGCCTGAACAGTCCTGGATCCAGGAGATTGAATTCCTTCTGATTAAACAAGATATAAAGCTCCAGTATTCATCACACAGACGCTGCTAAGGCCAACTCTGACATGTGCCATTTGAAAGATGCATCCATCCGCACGGTTTTATAGGAGCTCGTACATTTTTTAATAAGAGGGCAGCTCCAGGGGCAACGAATTCACCTCAATCAGCGAAGAACATGTGTGACGATGGAGCCTGATGTCCTCGGGTGGTGGGGGGATAATGAACACAAGCCTGAGAAAGTGTAGGTGTGTGGTTGTGTGTGTGTGTGAGACAAATCGCACTTTTGCGTTTAAAACATTTCCTCACTTTCCATTTATGTTCCAACTTTCTGAAAGTGTTTCCAGGTTTTCAAAATGTCCTTATTTTTTTAGATATGTTCTAATGAACGCCTGAAAATGCTCCAGAAAGTGAAGCCAATGTGGATGTGACTGAAACCTGTATTCTCTCTCATGACCAACAGAGGGCGACCCAACTGGTTTATCTATTTATGATCCATTTGGAGTCAAATAGACGATAAAGCACCGTATGCATTGGGGGTGGGGGGTGGGGGGGGGTGGATACCGTGTGATTGACAGATGGGGCAGGAGGCAGGTGTAGTCGAGTTCATTCAAACGTTTCTAAAAATGTCCTCACTTGTCAAAACGTCCCCACTTTTCTAAAAGTGTCTCAAGAATGTTCCAGTTTTTTTTTTTTAAATGTCCCGACTCTGCAGTTTTTACAACCAAGTCCCCACAAAGACTGAAGCATATGAACACACACACTTAAAATGCTGATTCACGCTCTTTGCCATAAAAAAGGTCAGAGAAGCACAGACACACACACACACACACACACACACAGACACACACAGAATCACAAACTCTGACCTTCACACACACATGTACGTGCACCCATGAATACCAGAACTCAGCTAATCCAATCATCTAGCTGTACTAAAAATGTCAGGAATTTGCCTCACTCACACACACACACACACACAGACACACACACAGACACACACCTCCTTGCCGCCCTCCTCCACCATGAAGAGCAGGTTGGTGCCGTCGGCCACGGAGAAGGTGAAGCGGTCCTTCAGCGAGTTGGAGCCGTCGTGGTTGTAGCTGATGCGGTTCTGGTAGACGTCGTCCATGCTGAAGCTGCTGGTCTGCCGGTAGTGCTGGCCGTTGCTGGTGCGCTCCACGGTGCCGTGGCGAGGAGCCTGGACCACGGTGAAGACGATGAACTCCGCCTGGAGGGACACGAGAGTTAACACCGGAAATCAGATGGTTCTAGATTGTGATAGATGAGATTCTCCCCGGGGGGTTTGGTGAAGTCTCACCTCCGTGTCGGCATCTGTGGCCTTCAGCTCGAACTCGGTGATGGTCTTCCTCACGCCCTCCTGCACCCTCATGCCGGGGACCTGGAGCAGCGGCAGGGAGTCGTCCACCGGTTTGATGGTGATGTAGAAGGTCTGAGCCACCTGACGACCACACAACACAACATGAATCCAAGCTGCAGCAAATCAGAAGTGAAACTCTTCCTCAAACACCTTCATTTGCTCCAGATGACCTGAAGGACTAACTTTCCTTTTAAGAATCACATTTATTAAACATTACAAGCAGAACATTGTCCCAAAAACCAGAGGGAACTTTGTATTTCCACTTGATTTGCGTTCCCCCTGCAGACGCTTCATACTAGCATCAGCTTCAGGAAGAGATTCATACGAGGAACAATAACAGATTTGATATAAACACAAGTCAGACAGACTCTTCTCATGTTCAGGTTGTCGTCACCTCAAAGGATTTGTCCTTTTTGAAGATGTTTGGTTTTCCAGGGGGCTCAGAAGATGATGTAAGGTTTTTTATGTTCACCTCTGTTTGTTTGTTTGTTTGTTTGTTTGTAAGTCAGATTACAGAAAAACAAGAGATTTCCACTTAGAAGAACTCATTGAATTCTGTTGCAGATCCAGGAATTCTTTTATCCTTTTCTCTGTTTTCCCAGGAAACAATTCATAGATCTTGATAAAAAGTAAAGTGTGAAGCAGGTTGATGAGGTTAAAGGAGAATTAGCGGAGGTTTGAGATAATTGTAATGTTGAACAAGATGGTTCTGAATATGTCAAATCAACTACTTTAAACTAGATATAGTAACTTTCTATAATGTGTGTACACATCATCTATAAGATCTTTAAAAACTCTAACAGCAGTTTTAAGAGAAGATCTATTCGGCTGTAGTTTCACTTTGAAAAGGACAAAACAAATCCCACGCATTTCTAATTCACCACACACACGATAGATGGATAAATGAACAAATAAAAGAATGAATGAACGTGGGGCCTCCCAGATGGAGAGAGGAGAGCCCACAGAAGTAAAAGCACAGAAAACCACTTCAACACAAACCTCCACAGTGTCACACTGCACTCAGCCGGGCGTGAAGGCCACATGACCTTCTTCACATGTTACTCAAGTCCTCATTAGTCAGGATTAGCAAGGCAGATTTATGCATGAGGGCACGAGGGGCTCGGGGGGGGGGGGGAGTGAACCGGAGTGACGCTCTGTTCCTCACGACTCTGAAAGCTCTGGAGTTCAAAAAAGGACTTGATCATATTTATTCATGTGTTGTTACTTTGGAGAATCCTCCCGGGATTTCTTAGGAGCAACGGATCGTGTTCTTTTGTTTATGTAGATTCTTTTAAAACTCTTTATATAATTTAAACGGGCTCTACAAGCTGATCGTTATTGGACAAGTCCCTTCACCTCGTTGGTCCCGTCGGACACGGTGAAGGAGAACTGGTCGGCGTGCTTCTCCTCTTCACTGCTGTGGACGTACTGGACACTGCGTGAGGCCAGGTCGGCCTGAGTGAAGGTGCTGATCCGGGTGCCTGAGAGAGAGAGGGAGAGGGGGGGGAGAGAGAGAGAGAGAGGGAGGAGAGAGAAGAGAGAGAGAGAGAGAGAGAGAGAGAGAAGAGAAGAGAGAAAGAGAGAGAGAGGAGGAAAGAGAGAGAGAGAGAGGAGAAGAGAGAGAGAGAGAGAGAGAGGTAGAGAGAGAGAAAGAGGAGAGAGAGAGAGAGAGAGAGAGAGAAAGAGAGAGAGAGAGAGAGAGAGAGAGAGAGAGGAGAGAGAGAGAGAGGAGAGAGAGAGAGAGACAGAGAGAGAGAATTAGAATTAAGTGGCACTGGAACAATCAACAGCAGATTGTCTACTTCCTGTTTCTCTGAACACCCCCCCCCCCCACACACACACACACACACATCATTAGAACATCCATTCCCTTTGAACACACTCTGCCACAGACACTCGTCAGTGGTTTGTCTGTCCAATCCCTCAGCGTCAGTTCATATGTTTCTTAATATGATTCTTAATCTTTTCCATCTGGGCATCACAGGCTCGTTTCAGATGGTTTTTATATTCAGTGTTTTGTCTCTGAGCTCAAACTGTTCTGATTTGTCTCTCCTCCTCCGCTTCTTTTTCTTTTATCGTTTTAAATGAGCGACACAAACTGAAAGTGAAACAAAAGTTGAATCTATAACAATCTAACGAGGCTCAATGGATTAAGACACAGAGGGAAACACAATCAGATTTTAATGCAACAATCAAATATAACTTGTCTATTGTCCTTAAAATTAAATACAAATTATTCTTACATTCTAGGAAGGTGAATCTTATTAGTTTGTTATTCAGAGATAATTAGATAAAAGTTTCCAGAAAGGAGCCTCAGCTGTTCTTTATATGAAATACATTCAAAGTGG
This sequence comes from Platichthys flesus, assembly GCF_949316205.1. Classification (NCBI taxonomy): domain Eukaryota; kingdom Metazoa; phylum Chordata; class Actinopteri; order Pleuronectiformes; family Pleuronectidae; genus Platichthys; species Platichthys flesus. The sequence goes on from NC_084947.1 coordinate 2,597,734, forward strand.
TTCTTGATCTAAAGCACGGACACGTGTCGGAAACTCTCGGCTCTGCACTGCCCTCTAGTGGATGTATTGATAAACAACCATGCTAACATAAAGGAAGTTAATGAGCCTTTAAACGCCCAACTGTGGCTGCAGAGGGCGCTGTTGCTCAGTTAAAGTTACGTAGAGTTGCTTTAACTAAGTAAACACAGGTTTTTATGCTCAGAAATGAAGGCCGGGACAGATAGAAAAGTAATTTCCCCGTGCATGATGGGAGGAGCACTCCAAAATGAAAAGAGGGAGAAATAAAACCACCTCCCGATGAGACGGGTCAGGAGTTTGACTCCAGGTGGACGATTACTCTTCAGATGTGTCACTGGATCCTTGAGGAAAATGGAAATGGAGGCTTTTCAACATCAATCTTCTTCACGTCAGGGTCGGACACAGTGAAACAAGCAGAAGTCAATCATCCTCCCTCACCGTGGCACCGACTCCCCCCCCGACGAGGAGTCATCACCATAATCAGGACGGGCAGACGCACGGAGACAGAAGCAATATCCTCCGTCAGTGATGGAGATCCTGCCGTCAACCGATTATATTAAGAGGAATCGTGCTGTTGATTCCATTTGTCTTGACAGGAAATAGAAGAAGGAAAGTTTTTGGTTTTCCGGAGGTTCAGACGCCGGCTGAACGCTGTCGAGCGCCAATCGAATTTAATTCCGTTCAAATGATTTTTATTTATTTGGCCTTATCTTTAATAAACGGTGCAAAGTGCTTCTCAGGGAGGAAATACAACCGACGAGGCAGAATGAGAAAATAAACAATAAAACGGCAGAGAATATATTATATATTTGAATGAAAATGGGAATTGTTGGTATAAATAAGAGTGTAATATAAAGTTTTGAAAATTTTTCACAAAATAGGAACTTGTATCTTATTATCTACCGATTTAGTCTCCGTTCAAATCTGTCTGCACACAACTTCATTTCCCTCTGTGTGGAAAGTGAAATTCTTCTCGGGGACAAACTTCACGTTGCACATCTGACGTTTGAACTCAACAAATCTCATGTGACATCAGCTGAGCACGAAGTTCGATATAAACACGGAGCTCTCGACTCCTTTGTCTGTTTGTGAGAGTCGGAGCTGAACGTCCTGCTCAGAACTTTGTCTCTGACAGAAGTGACGGTGAATATGATCACAGAGTTCACCGGTTTGCACGAGAGCAGAGTCACGACCTTCAGCTTTTTGAAGACTCCGGCTGTTGGGCGTTCATCGCAGTGTGCCATCACCTCCACGGTCCTCGTCAGCTGTCGGCCAATCACTGAGGAGGAGGTGGCGCCCTGAGAGAGAGTTAATTAACATTCTGCGGGAGAGTTTGATGACTCAGGTGAAGCCGAAACGCTCAATCGCCAGGAAGCTACTAATCACCTGTTTGAGGTACTCACCGTCAGGTGACAAGTTAAAGATGGAGCTCGAGGACAGAACACTGAAGGTTCTGATGTGGGAATCATGATTCTATGGACTTCACCAGACGTCAGCTGGACACCCAAGGGAGTTTGGACTGAGCTGTGACACACACCAGGATCATTACACTTCCCCCTTTGTGTGTCTGTGTGTCTGTCTGTGTGTCTATGTGTGTGTCTGTGTGTGTGCAGTTAATTATCAAAGACAAGATGAAACTATCTGGAGATGAATTCAGGTTGAATGAGTCTGAAGTAAATCCAACTGACTGATGAAGAACGAATTAATATTTCTTCTGCCTCTATTTTTCTCATACACACACAGACACCCAAGTACACACAAGTACACACACATACACACACACACACACACACACACACACAGTACGATTAATAGTGGTTGTTCATAAACTCTTTCTACAGGTGGAGATCAGCCAAATTATTATTACTTCTCATAGAAGATTAATTTCACTAAGAACATTAATCTATTTGGTGTTTTACTTTGAAACAGAATAATAATGTCACTGAATATCTTAAGTTTTCAAAGAGCCTTTGGTGAGTGAAGGTCAGTTTAGATATCCATGACCAGTATGAATGTTTTATACTATATATAATACTATTATTCCAACAAATAATAAATTATTTAACTGTATTATTAAGTTTATATTTGGATATGGAAATGGTTTTCGGAGCCTTATGATCTGATCTGCTGGTTTCGTTCTGCAGATCAAATAAAAACCTCCACGTATCAAGTTGAACTTCCTGTCCCGAACCCGAGCTGTTCCCAGTGTGAGCAGCACCCCCCCCCCTCCCTCTGCCTACCTGGGTTGGCCACGTGCTCCAGGTGACCCAGGCCCGGCTGCTTGGTGATGCGGTAGATGAGCTCGCCCGGCTCGCTGTCCTGGTCGCTGGCCGACAGCTGCAGCGTGGTCAGCTTCTTCATGGTGTTCTCATCCAGCACCAGACCTTTGTTCACCACCACAGAGGGGGGGAGACGGTCCTCTGCAGGGGGGGGGGGACAACGAAGGTTAGAGCCCCACTCAAAGCGAAGATTCACCGGTGAAACACTTTATCTAAACTAATACACTTGTTAGGAGTCGATTGCTCATGTGGGAGAAAAGATGGAGGGAAGCGATGGAGGAGAAAGAAGCTGAGACGGATCTGGAGACGAGAGGAGATAACAGGAGCAGACGGGACTTTAGGAAGAGGAGGAGCTGAGACATGACACAGGTACGAGTACAAACAGTGAAACAGATTAGGATGATCGACAGCACAGGAGGGAGCGAGGTGTATCGGGAGGGGTGAGGGAGTGATACAGGACAAACAGGTTAGGAGAGATTGAGAGAGGGGAAGGGAAGTCCTCAGAGGGGAGGGTGGTGGGAAGAGATATGAGAACCTGATGGAGGGGGGGGGGGGGAGCTGGGGGAGATATGAAAGAATCAGGACGCTGTTCAACTGTGAGGGACAGACAATCCATTTCACAGCTGAATCGCTGCTGCAGTTCGGTCGGCGGCCGCGGGAGGACAAGGGAAACCGGAGGTTCGGTGTTTCCAGCCTTCGGAGGAGAGACGAGTTCTAACGCTCGGTTTACAGCAGCAACACAAAGACGTGCAGTGAGATGAATCAATCTACAACTTCATATCTTTACAGGTCCAGAAAAAGGTCCCTGCAACTGTTGTGCGTGAGTGATTTTCGAATCGAGAGACGGAGCGACGGAGGCAGCAGCATCGTTTACACTCGACGCAGCTCAGCAGCTCTGAGTCAGTCACAGTTCAAACTCTGTCTCACAACTCAACACACGATTCACTCCAGAGAGGAACAGAGCTGAGAGAAGATCTGCTGGTTTCCACTGAGATGTCAGATTCATCCACAAACAATAACAAAATAAATTCTGCTCATATTGAGGTTTATTCTTCCTTTAGTCATGGAAATAAGTTAATTGCCTCTTAAATAACTTCTTAATCTTTATCTATATATTAGCAGAAGGAGAATAAACATATAACCCAAACCCTCAATGTTTGAATCCGCCTTTTTCTGTCTATTTTTTAAAGATGGGAACTCTGTCAAACTGTAAAAGAGTCGGACAGTAAATATCACTGTGATATATCAGAAAGCATCTCTGCACAATTCTCATTCCGTGTGCGTGCCCGGTGCGTCGGCACATCAGTGGACAAGAGGCAGAAAGAGATAAATCTGTCGTAATGGATTTCTCCTCTTCCGGCGAAACAGAGGAAAACACCTCAGGTTGTGTTTCTGCAGGAAACGTCGTCTGGAGGTGAAACCGTACCGAGCACGCTGATGAAGAAGGACTGGTCGATCAGCTTGTTGCCCTCCGGATCCACCAGGTTGAACTTGAAAAACTGGCTGCCGGCCTTCTCCCCTTTCTCGTGGCTGTACTGCAGCAGGCCTGCAACACACAGGCACACAAACAGACACACACACACAGCCGGTGTTAACGTTGTGTCACATTGAACGTCAGTTGTTTGTTGCGTTGATCTGCCGACAGACAAACAAGCAGCAGTGATATATTTAACCTTTTTCCACAAACGTTTACAAAGAGGAAACAGGAAATCGATTACAGAAGCATTCAGAAACCCGAGCGTGCACCTTTGTTGACGTCGTCCTGCGTGAAGCTGTGCACGGGACCTTTCACAGAAACCTTCTCCACGCGGCCGCTCCTGCTGAGCTGCAGTTTGCCGCCCGGCGGATCCTTGGTGAGGACGTAGCGCAGCTTCAGGCTGTCCGAGTCGATGTCCGTGCCCTTCAGGTTCTGCTCGCTGATCTTAGTGGAGGATCCTGAAACAGTTCAGAGCACACGGAGCTCAAACACCTCACTCCCCACAAACACATCCATCACACCAGCTGCTCCTTCACTTTCTATTTGAGCCGTTTGTTGGTTTGATTCTTTTCCAGTTTGAGTTTTTGAAGGATTTTTCCTTTAGATGAGACGTTGAAGGTTTTTGCCTAATGTACGATATCGGTCTTTTCTCCTCTACCCAGTGATAGAAGTTTAGTTTTCAGTGAATCAAGATGTTTCTTCTTAAATCCACAGTTTCACTTCATTCTGAACATTTTTCAAGTCTTCAAGCGTTCTCCTCACCGGCCGGGAGCTGCAGGCCTCTGTTGACCGTCATCCTGGGCCCTTCGCTCCTCGTCACGTCCATGGTGAACTCCAGGCGACCGGTGTGCGTGTAGATCCCGTCTGTGAGGGTGAAGGCCATTTCGTCGGCCCCCCCGCTCACGATGTCGGGCGTGTACACCAGCAGCTGGTCCAGGACGTCCTGGTAGGTGAAGGTGGAGCCCTGCGTGAGCACACGGCCGTTCTCCAGCGGCTGGGAGTAGAACTGACGTCTGCGGAGCTTCCCTGTGGGAGATACGAGATTAATGAAGCTGTGATTAGAAAGCTGGTCTGTGTGTCTGTGTGTGTGTGTGTGTGTGTGTGTGCACTAAAGAGGCACCTCAAATAGCATCTGGTTAAGTACGGTGATTAACTCAGTCAAATGGAGGACGTTTGACTTTTTCACACAGGACATGAAAGACATAAAAGATCTTCAGAGAAACTAATGAGACTTTTTAGATTCCACTAAACGAAACCGCTTCTTAAATCAAAGTCCAGGTCTAAATGAGATTTCTGTCTAATTCCTGGAGAATAATGGGAACACACACGCACACACACACAGACACACACACAGGCAGGCAGATGTGTAGTCCAGGACTTATCATGTATTACTTCACCTGTTTGTCTGCAGTTAAAAGCTACTGGACAGAAAACCACACAACTTGGTGGATTGGTCCCTGAAGACACCAGTAAAGTTTGATGTGGATACCAGTCAGGGGGCAGATGTGGGAATATCTTTCCACTCTCCTGAACATTGTTCGATTTTCTCCATATTTCCGGTGCAAGTTGTGATCTAGTGAATTTAAATGTGGTTTCCTGGAGGGACTGTTTGAGATATGAGTTCAGAGGAGTGACACTACTGTCACTTTATTTTCAGTCAGGAATGTGTGATAGTCTGAGGTAACTATGTGTGTGTCTGTTTGTGTGTGTGTGTTTGTGCCAGCGTCCTGGCATCTTTATGTTAGAAAGGATCTTTCCCTCTCTTGCTCCCTCTTTGATAAATCTGTGCACCATTCCGTGTGTGTGTGTGTGTGTGTGTGTGTGTGTGTGTGTGTGTGTGTTTGTGTTTGTGTGTGTGTCTGTGTGTGTCTGTGATGCCAGGACAGAGCAGATCCGTCCAGTTTAAAAGACGAGCTGCCTGGGACTCATCGTCCTGTATGAAATCACTTGTTTCCTCCTCGCCGTCCAATCAGCCGTACAAGCCAGAGGTTTTATGGCGGTGGGACACTCTGGGTACACACCAGCTGCTTTATGATGCTTTTACTGTGGAGGGGACAGGGACGGGAGGGGGGGGGGGGGGGGGGGGGGTCTCTCATGAGGCACGTATCTGAGCAGGTGTCTGGCAGGACGGGGGGGGGGGGGACTAAAGTGATGATCAGGCTGAAAACAACACAGAGCAACTTCGGAGAAAACCTACTCGTGAAAGAAATTTATGAATTTTCCAAATCAGATGTTTTTGTGAGAAACTAAATTCAACATTTAAACCCTGAGGAAACGTCCGGGCTTATAAAACATGAAATGCTTTTTAAAAAACTTTTAAAATTGAAAGATTATACGACTTTGACACTGATCATTTATTAATTAAAGATGATCTGCTAATATTAGCTGAAACCTGAACAGGGAATATTAATAATTTATATACAGAAAATCTATTAAATATGTTTATTAATTCATCCTGTTGCATCACACCCTGAAGCCTCTTCTCTGATTGGCTGTCAGGACTAAACGCTCTCCAGCTACTTCATCAAAGTTTCCTACATCTCAAATAAATCATCAAATATCTGCTTATTAAAAAGTACAGATTTCTTAAAGAGCCATTTTTCAGAAAGATGATAAAAACACACATTTTATTCCAAATGCACCGCGACTGCTTTCCCAGTTCTTTGTTGATTTGTTCTTTCCCCTATTCCTCTCAATCTGTTCACTTCTATAACTCCGGCTGAGGTGATATATCGCTGACTAAGGAATATATATATATATATATATATATATATATATATATATATATATATATATATGTCCAGTATGAAACATTTATTTTTGTGTGAGGCAATTTAGTCCAGGCTTCAGCTGACAGGAGAGAAAACTCAATCTGGGGACGTAAGGAAAACAGAGTGTGTGTGTGGAGGTGGTTTGATTTGAGTGTGTGTCGTTGTGTCTCCTGGGCTGAGTTTGTGTGTGTGTGCATGTGTGTGTGTGTGTGTGTGTGTGTGTGTGTGTGTGTGTGTGTGTGTGTGTGTGGCTGCAGGCAACGTGAGGCGCTGCGGCAGATGACCGGCGTGTTCGTCTTTTTTTGAGGCGTCGGAAGTGAGACTAATGTGTTTACCGGAGAGAGAGAGTATGTGTGTGTGTGTGTGTGTGTGTGTGTGTGTGTGTTTAGTTGTCCACCCATTTTCTATCTATTTAGAATAAACAGTATACTTTAAAAGCACCCTTCAGTGAGAGCTGTGTTTTACTGCGGGTCACTCAGCTCTCACCATAGGACGGAATCCTGATGATGGTGAACAGGATCTCGTTCTCCGGCGTGTCCTGGTCCAGGACGCTGATGGACGAGTTGGTGATGACCACACCAGAGTTCTCCACCACGTGGATGCTGCTGACCGACACCACCGGCTCCCTGCTCTCTTTGCTCTGCTGCAGGAGGACAAAGGCAAACAGTGGAGATGACCACCTGATGTCAGATTCACATGAGGTCACTTTCACCTTTTGGTCTAATCTCAATCTAATCAGTCAATCCGTGAGTCTAGAGGCTAACTGATGGTCCATGTTAGAAAAGGACGTCTGCCTGCACTGTCTGCTCGTCCTCTGAAAGATTAAAGATGCAGAAGAGACAGACAAAGGGAGCTGTACCATTGAAACTCGGGGGGGGGGGGGGGGCGCGGAGTAGCCAATAATCTTTAGCTACACAACCAGTTTGAAATGGAACGTATCTCATTTCGTACGTAAATGAGACTTGAGAGAACATTTATACCTAATTTGAAAGGATTCTCTCGTTGTTCCCTTAGGTGTATGGTTCCTAAGCTCAAATTGACCTTGACCTTTGACCTTTAACCACCAACATCTGATCAATTCATCTTTGAGCCCAAATGGACATTTGTACCAAATTTGAACACGATATCCTCGAGGTTTTCTTGGAATATCGTGTTCACAACGATCGGACAAACTATGACACACTCCGGCCTATAGGTGTCGCTGGCGTGGAGGAAACTGTACTCTGTGCACACACACTCGCACACAGACACACACACAAACACACACTTAGCAGCTCACTGACAGCCTCATCAATTTAACTCAGGACCTGAGTGATGGACTGTGATGGCGAGAGATGAAAAATAAAAACAGACCGAGGACGGAGCTGCTCTCGTTCCTCGTGGATGAAGTCACGTTCAAATCAAGGTCGGTGCTTCAGAGCAGCTTCGTTGGTTGAGACGTCTCCATCTTCTCTTCACCAATTAAACAGATCTAATTGACCCCCCCCCCAGCTCCTTCTCTTCTTTGTCACTCCTCCTCAGACCTGCCGTCCTCCTCCTGCCCATCCTCACAAGCTCCTCTGTTTCTCATCTTCTCTAAGCCACTAAAACAAATGTTAGCCTCTTCTTTCATTTTGCTCTTTCCAGCCAATCAGAGTCGGATCATCTGCTTTTCTTTCTTTGTTATTGCTTCCTGTGTTTTTTTCAGATTCCCGTTGTTTATGCCGTTCTGTTCCCTGCTCATCCAATCGTCTGCCTTTAAGCTGGTTTTCAGTTTTTGAAGATAACGCCTCTGACTGATCCTGTGTCTGTGTCTAACTCCCCCGGCAGCACTGTGCTGTTTAGTGTGTTCAACCAATAACCAAGTTAAACTCTCATCATCAAGGTTTCTGCAGCCTTTGCTTCAGTTCAAGGCTCTTCCATATTTAATGGAATTTAAGATTTAAATATCAGGTACGACAGATGTGAAGAAATGTCCAAGGAGCTGAGGAAAGAAAAGCCCTGGAAACACCTCATTATCTCTCAGACTTCTAACAGTAGGTCGATTCATGGCCTGTAGGAGCCCGAAGTTAAATATCAACATCTGAATTTGAGACTTTGTAAGAACCTGGAGAAAAACCTGAATAAAAACAAAACAACCTTTGATTGAACTCTCACAAATCACATCACTCACCATCCCCCAGCCTGGGTACTCATTTCCTGACAGCACTGTCCAGTTGTTTGCTTTTGACTGCTCACTTTGACTGACAGCTGAATATTTTAGGTTTGACACGTCTCGACCTCGGAGCCCACCAGCGACCATCTGACGCCCAATCAGCCTCAGGTGTGGACGTCTGAGCCAAGACGCCATCTTCCTCTCACCGTGTACAGTTTGTTTCATCAAGGGAATCAAACGTTTCTCCTCATAAAACACCACCTGGGACACTTCTTGTGTTTTTGGAGGAGACGTTCACATGGAGTCTCTGTTTCTAGAGGTTGGACGTGACCCTGCTCGCTCCCACTAACCTGGATGTCGATCTCCACGTTGAAGGCCTCGGTCTGGCTGTTGCCGTCGCTGATGTAGAAGCTGAAGACGTCCTGCCCGGCCTCGGCCTTGCGCTTGGCGTCCTGGATGTAGAAGATGTGGTCGGACGTCAGGTCCTCCACAGAGAAAGGAGCGTCGGGCGTGATGACCCGCGAGCCGCCGACTGAGCCCCCTGGGAAAAGGGAAAAGGTTTTTGATTTAAAGGTTGAACTTGTTTTTCCTTACTTTACTAAACTACTTCAGCTGCTTTTATTGTGAAACTCCCAGTCATCCACACACACAGTTTAGCGTGCTGTGACTCAGAGGTCGTGGAGCCTCTCAGGTGGACACACATCAGACCATCGCTCACACAGTCTGACAGCAGAGCTCGTCCCTCTCCGGAGGTCAGAACTGTGTGTCAGTTCTGAAGCCAGGTACCTGCACCCGGAGACTTCTCAGTTTCCAGTCCCTCCACTCGGGGCCGTTCTGTCAGCACCGGGCTCTACAACAGTAAATCAAATCACATCTCCATCATCTGACTGAGACGCGTGTCTGAGCTGAGGACTTCACAGAATCATGATCGCGGGGGGGGGGGAACCAGGAGCTTTTTGGCAGCATCGTTCTGTTTCTGCAGATTTTCTCCTGCCGACAGCTTCATATCTCACTAATGAAAGTTATGGAAGTTTGTATAAACAACAGGAAATTGGTTGTTCAGGGACACGAGTCGAGCCGATAAGGAGCCGACTGTTAATCCAAGACTTCTGTTCACGCTGTTCATGGTGAACGATAATCTATAATAACTCAATTTCACACTTGTTGAATATTTCGGAGAGTTTAAATTGTTCATGTCGCTGTGTTAGATGAATATATAAAACTTTAAAAACTTTGATTCAAAGTTTTTCTGGAGCATATTCATAATGGGTTTTTGAAGAGGACTGTAACAAGTTGAGTAACAATAAATGTAAAGGGTTCATCTTCAGGGGAACAGGAATGTGATCAGTTAATGTTCCACTTTTTATTGTTTTTACATAACTTTCCCGAGAGTAATTTTCTTTTAGACTTCTAAAAAACCATTTTATAAACAGTTTAAGATTTAAGCCCAAAGATCGAGAACAAACTCTCAAATTAAGTTTTCTTCTAGATCAAAACATTAAAGCCATTAAATTATTCAATATTTAAAAAAAGCTGCAGAAAATCACCAAACTGAGTTGATTAGTGAAGCGACAGCAGACGAGCAGCCTCAGTACAGCTGAGTTGTTTCTGCTGAATTATATTAATTATTATTATTATTATTATCTTCAGATGTAATGGAGGCAGATATATTTGTGATGTCTGCTGCTGCAGACAAGCAGCTGGCACCGGTCCTGTCCCTGCACGTCCCCCCTGACTGTCCTTGATGAGGACGCGGGACGCTCGTTGGTATTCAGCACAGTCGGGGTGGGGGTGCCAGGTCTGGGGGGGGGGGGGGGGGGGCCCTCAATGCTTCTGACAACATGCCCAGGCCGTGTGTCCACGTGCACGGGCAGAATAGTATTGACACCCACGCACACATCAAGCATGCATAATGGTGTCTATAAAAACATCATGCATTTACATTTGTATGGGCAGCACAGAGAGAGACACACACACACACACACACACACACATTCTCTAATATCATGAATTTTTATTGCCGGTGCAGATGCGTGTAAAGAGGCTCAGACACATTATGATGCAGAGTTACATCATAAAGTCATAGAGAGAAGTTATGGGTGACGGTCGGTCGGTCCGATCGAGTGTCTCTGACTTCAGAACCGGTTCAGACACGAGCTCTGGATTTAAATACTGATCTCTACGTGATCGCAGCTGTGTCGTTAACTTTGCCGTGTTTTGCATTTGTGTCGTCACGTTAGCATTCGCGTTGTGGATCCTTTATTCAATCATACTGCTTTTATTTAACAGGGTGCAACTTTGAGCCCTTAACCCTGGTAGAATGTTTTTCTGTTATTGTAACACACACACAATCTGCTCATAGGCCCCACCCTCAAGTGTCAATCAAGTAACTATAAACACTTTGGTCCATTCTAAAAAGATATAATCAGATGTTCCATTCTTCTGTGTATATCTCTTTACCTTACTCATCTACATCCCAGCCGGGAGCGGTTCCTCTTACAACTCGTCTCACCTTTTCACATTTTTCCTAAACACTTCCTCTCGGCCGCAGAGTGAAGCTCGGCGGCGCCCGAGCGAGCGTGCAGCACAAAATTGGTTCTTCAACAATTGCTCCATCTGTAGTGGCGGCTCTCTGGCAGTGCTCATCTGCAACATAATCATGCTGTGACAGATGGCGCCGGCGCTGCAGGGAATTCAACCGGCAACGTGCGTGCATGAGTGTGACATCAATAGAAAACGTGGAAATCATTCCGGGTAACGGAGCTGCTGCAATAAACATGAATAAACATGAATATACATGAATATACATGAATATACATGAATACACATGAATACACATGAATACACACGTATCGGAAGATGTGTCGGTCTGAATTTCCCTCGGGATTAATAAAGTATCCATCTATCTACCTATCTAGGTTGTTTAGTTCATGTGGCGCTCGGCCCATCCAAGGAACTTCCTGCCTCTTTTATTTTGAAATGACTCAGCCTGTTAGTTCCCCCCCCCCCCTCCCCCCCATGTTCCACAGGTAGTTCTCACCGATGTTGGTGTTTTCGATGAAGCCGTATTTGGGAGGACTGACGAGCCAAACCAGCAGGTCCTTCCTGGGCGTGTCCAGGTCCGACACGATGATGTGATTGGTGGACAGCTGCACACGCCCACCTTCCTGAACCTGGAGGTTAAGGTTGAAGAAAAACAACCAGAAGATGAGAGAAGCCACAAAACTGACAGAAGCAGTTGTACTTCATTTGCTTCGGTATTTGTTAGTTCAGTGTTTTCTCTCATTGCACATTCCCCCCCCCCCCCCCCACCAGGCTGCCACTGCATCTCTCCAGATGTTTAAATTATTTGCTTTAGTATTTGTTAGTTCAGTGTTTTCTCCTCATCGTTCATTGTGTGTGTTTGTTTCTCTCTCCCACAGATTGTGTTGGCCTCCTGTGTGTTGTGTGTTGTGTGTTGTTCTTTCCAGGTCTCCATAGTCATTTCGTGTTCAGGTCCAATCTGCTCAGCGGCACCTACAGGTTCCTCCTCATCCTCCCTGATCACATTGTTTGACTGATTGTCTATCGTTAATCTATTTTATTTATTACATAATCTGAACACATGATTTTCCTTTATTTTGTTTGATCTCTTTTCCACTAGAGAGTGTTTTAGCCCAGGGGAGGATCTAAGAACAGAAGTTGCTTGAAAAGTCCCTTGAGACACGATTTGTGATTTTGGGAGTATGTCACAAAGGATTCTTTAGTTTGCTCCCTAAATTATCATCATATTATAATATTTTTCACTAACTTCTGACTGACTAAAGTTTTTTTTGTTTGTTGTTTTCAAATTTAATAATCAGTGAAATAAGTCCAAACCCCAGGAGGAAGTCTGAAGGACCAATAAAGCAGGTAAATCATTTCATCTGCCGAGAGGTTTCTACTCGTTCAGCAGCTTCTACCTTAATTATGTTGATTTTATTTTGTTTATTCCCCCAAACAAATCAAGCTGTAATCTGGAGGAACCACCGGGGAAAAAACTGTATTTTTGAAAAATGTCCTTGCTCTGATAAGAATGTATCTTCCCCTCTTCTCCTTACCGAGCGGATGCTTGTACAAAAATACACAGCAAAGGGAAATCCTCCTCTTAATAACTGAGATATTGACCAATGAGGTTTGTCCGACACTAACGAAGGCCTCTGACTGCAAAGGAGGGGGGGGGGGGGATGGAGCTGAGAGTATTTTACTGCATTAAACACTGAACACTGTGTTTTTCATTTAGAATATTTAAGTTAAGTAAATTTCAAACTGCTAATACTTCATGTTCCAACTTCCAATTGGGCTGAACAATAAAAAGTTTCTTATCCCGAAGCCTCGTATTCTGCTTTCCTTAAGAAAGAAATTATTGGTTCTGGCACCAGAAGTTTATTTTAAATTGATTTGTCCTCTGGTGAACACAAAAAAAACAAACACAAACTACACACAAACCTAAATGTGACGGTGTGCGGGGTGGGGGGGGGGTCTGCTTTAAGGACCTTGTTAAAAACCAGCAGAGGAACAGAGGGGAAATAAACGTGAGTAGTTAAAAGTGTTTTATCTCCTGCAGTGTTCAATGAGGTGTAATGTTTTACATCTGGGATTATGTTTAGAAACAGCCTAATATCCCAGAGTAGTGCTTGTGTGTGTGTGTACAGTGTGTGTGTGTGTGTGTGTGTGTGTGTTTGCCTTGAGGCCGCTGCGGACGGTCACCACCGGCGGCTGCCTGGGCGTGGAGGTGATGGTGATGGTGCACATCTGGTTGTCGAGTCGGTTGTTGTCTCCGTCGTACACAACGAAGTGGAAGATGTCGGTCACCGGCTGGCTGCCCGTCTCCAGGGAGGTGATGTACCTGCAGGGGCACGAGTTCAGGGAAACGTCTGTAAGTCTCCTCAGCGTCTGTTTATGTTTTAAAAAACGATAATTCTCCTCTATTGAAAACATAAATATCTGCTCATGCATTGACGGGGGGGGGGGGGGGACTTATCCCGGCTTTGCTTTAGTCCTCCCACAACGAGACGGCTGCTAATCTCTGCAAAGCACTTAATAAAACTGTAATCTCCTCTAATCCCATTTGAATCTCACAAAAACAAATTCTGACGCTTTTGTTTTGGAGGAGCCGGCTGAAGTGACGGCAGAGGATGGAAGACAAGTCCCTGGAGGGCCCCCCCCCCCCCGTGCTGGAGCTAATCAGGGGCTGCGTCATGGACAGGAAGCAGTTGGAACTTTAATCTCAGTGGGGGGGGGCCTCGCTACCTCGTGCAGGTAAAACCAGAGTGACGCTATTTGACGACTCATGGAACCCGACAAACGATTTCCTGATAGTGGTTTGTTTCCTCTCTGCTCTTCCTCCTCCAGCAGGAAGCTGAGGGAACCGAGCCATTCACCATTTTGTCCTGAACTTGTTAAATAAAACATCTGCTTCCTGTGACACGTGCTGTTGGACTGGACTGAAGGAAAACACAATGTGCTGAAGAGGAGGAAATGATCCCAGAGCTTCGGCCTGCTAACGGCCGTTAAAGCTCCTCCATCTCTCACCAAGTGGAATCAACAGCAGATTTCTCCTCCATAAGAGCCTCTTTATTAAAGGCTCAATAATCCTGTCAGCCCCCCCACCAGCCAGCCGCCCTGCAGACATCTCTTGACTGGAGAGCGACTGGTTTTCAATGCGTTACCTTCTCCTCTCCTCTATGGATTCATAATACTACATCGAATATGAATAAACTCATTGTGCCTGCAGGGCCCGGAATAAAGTCACTCCGTTCTTTTCCTCTCAGCGTTATGGAACTTCTAATGGCGTCATGAGGGAGCTGTTAACCCAACGCTTTGAACATTTCTTTATAGATGGAGTAAAAAGGTGCTAATCCCCCCCACCCCCCCACCCCCCCGGCCTCTCCTCTCTGCCGTGAACCTTTATTGCTCAGACAACGATGGCTTCTGGAAACAACTGAGGGTTTTTTGAAAGTCATTTTTTGTTTTATGCTGATATTCTCTTTTTATCAGCCTCTGAAGTCTCATCTGAACCACCAGGGGAAAGTGAAGCCCTGCACTGGAACCGGGGGTTTTACACTTTGGGCTAATTTTTATTGTGTATTTCACAGACTGAGTCGATGACCTCACGTCACAGCGGTCGGTCGTTCACTTTCTCCTCCGGCGTGTTGAGCCCCGGTGTCGTGGCTCGTACCTGATCCGGTGCTGGTTGATGTCCTCCATGCTGAAGGAGGAGTACTCCCTCAGCTCCTGGTGCTCCTGCTGGGACCGGCTCCTGGTCACGATGCCGTACATCGGCACCGACACCAGCTGGATCCGGATCTCCTCGTCCGGGGACTTGAGATCCTACGAGAGACAAAGCAGGAGGCGTCACTCCAGTGTGAATATAAAAGAACATTTATAATAACTTATAATACACAGTTGAGTTCACATATGACTTCTGATGTATCCATGTGACATTAAACCAAATGTTATTGTAAACGTTCTGATGTTTTTTATGCAATAGATAAAAACATATTTGCTTTTGATCATAAAACAACAAAACCTCACATTGTGCACATTCATTCAAAAACACGACTGACATAAAGACCTGTTTGTGTCAGTGGTTCCCAAACTATGGGATGTCCTAATATTGTTTCTTTAGATCAAGTGACACAATTAGAAATAGAGTATTTAGCCATAATTCTCACAAAAGATAAGTAATAAAATATGAAATCAGCTGATTTACTGTCACCACAGAATCAAATCAACTCAATTCATTCTCGTATGGGATAATAGTCATCATTATTTTTGGGTTCAGGGGCTGAGAAGTTTTGGAACCCTCGTGTTAGACGACTTTCATGCATCAGCGTTTTGCTCCAACACAAAACTTACTTCACATTACGAGTTTAAAACTCTAACTTCGACTCACTACGTTTAAAACTTGTCTTTTAACAACATCTGTTTCAAACTCACGGTGTAGGCCAGGTGTGAGCGTCTGACCACCGTGCTGCTCTTCTCGCCCACTTCCAGGGACAGCGAGGTCGCGGGGTCGCGCTGGGGCCCGTCGCCCACTGCTCCCAGCACCTCCACCTGCACCACCGTGGTGGCCATCGAGATGCCATCGCTGACGGAGAAGGTGAGGGAGTCGTCCTGAGAGGAGAGGCCGGCGTGTCGGTAGAGGAGCACGTTACGGGTGACGTCACTGAAGGTGAAGATGTCGCCTGGAGGGACAGAGAGGAGCTGAATGAAGCTGTGTGTGTTAATGTGTGTGTGTGTTTTATCTATTGATCAATGATGTGTAGTGTAACTTCTTCTATAATCGTTCAGGCAAAAAAAGAAATATAACATCAACAAAATAACAAGCGGCAATATTTCCATTTCATGATAAAATGTGTGTGTGTGTAATGTGTGGGTCTTTATGTGTGTGTAATGTCTGGGTCTATGTGTGTGTGTAATGTATGTGTCTATGTGTGTGTGTAATGTGTGTGTCTCACCGTTGGTCATGCCAGTCTGTGTGTTGCCTTCAGTCCTAATCAGCTCTCCGTGCAGGGGAGCTTCCACCAGCTCGAACTCCAGCTCGTCCGGGGCCGTGTCAGCGTCACTTACCGCCAGCTGCTGACCACCTACACACAGACACACACACAGACACACACACACAGGCACACACACACACAGTGGTGTAAAGAAAGAGGGAGCAGAAGGAAAGGGGGAAATTATCAGCCTGTCACTTTTTCTCTGGTATTACTGATCATCACAGAGGAAGGAGCTCATTATCTCACACAGACCAGTGTGTGTGTGTGTCAGTGTATGTGTGTCTGTGTGTGTGTGTGTCTTACCGATGGCAGCCTGTCCTCCCAGGGTGACCTCCAGCAGCGGGTCCAGGACCTGGAACACCGGCGGCTGCTGATGGTTTGACAGCAGCAGGACGGCGAAGTCCAGCTCCGGAGTGGTGTGCTCTCCGTCTGACACTGAGACGCACAATAACACACAAAAGGACACACAAAACGAGGAGAAGACAAGAGAACAAACACACACACACGCACACACAGAGAAAAGTGAGAAGATTAATTTAATATGAAAAGTTGCTCAAACCAGCACATCTGATGGTTATCACCTCCCTCGCCCCTTTTTTCTGAGAACTATTAATTAGAGGAATTAAAAACAATAACACCAGCAACAGGATGTGATTACTGATGACAACAGGGGCTGATATTTAAAATATCTGCAGGAATCAAAACACGGAATCAATTAAGCAAACAGCCCAAACTCTTCATTAGCAGTTCAGGTGGAAACTCCGCTCGTTAACCAGTGAGATTAACGTCTCCACTCGTCACTTTACACTCACACAGGATCCGAACAGGGGGAATAAATAAAAAGGAAAGTACAACAAGCCAATTATCAGGTTGAGATGTGAAAGGAGAGGAAGAGATGGAGAGCGACGGAGAGAAGAGAAGCAGATTTTTATCACGGAGCGATTGTGACTTCACTTTCCTGACGGGGAATTCCCTCCGTTAAGAAGGAGGTTATGTTTTCACCTCCGTTCAGTGGAGGAGGAGCAACTCAAACATCTTACTAAAGTAAAAGTTACAAGGAAGTTAAAGTACCACAACAACTTTTCTACTTGAGTAAAAGTAGGTGCTTGTTTTAAATATATTTCAAGTATTACAAGTAAAAGTACTGCATCAAACTTTAGCAAAATACAATAATACAAACTGTCATATTAATAAAGAACGCTGCTTCTGGAAACACTTTTAATATAGTTTATATATTATACTGATAAGATATATTTAATATACATACCATATATATTTATTTTTAGACTATTAAAGGACAGGGGTGGAAACATAACCTCCTCGGTGGAGTTAATCAACTTGTTTCTGACTTAATCAAAAGTCAAAATCTAAACTACTCATTCAAATCAATGACTCCAGAGATTGAAGGAACTCACAGATGTTTTACATAAGAAGCATTTCACGTTGCTTCAGTGCATCTTCTTTTAATAGGATTCATAAGTAAAGTCCTGATCTGCGTCATAGCCAGCAGAGTTATTCATTAATGATAAAATGTCTTTTGTCTCTTGTTTTTCAAAGAACTGATAAATCCCTTGCAGAATGCAAATCACTCTTTCCCAAGGTCACATCTTTTAATTGATTTTGTCCAGCTTCAGAAAAAGTGAAAGGAAATCTGTTGTTATTTCAATAAAGAAGCAAGAAATTAAATTACAATTTAATGATTCAAGTCTTCACATTCAGTCGAGGACAAATATCAAGTTGAGAGTGGAGTTACTGACGATAACTGCTGTGAACTCACTGTTCACAGCAGCCATTTAAAATCAGAGGTGAAGAAGAAGAGACAGAGGATGAGAGCGTCTGATGTGTGTGTGTGTGTGTTTGTGTGTGTGTGTTTGTATGTGTGTGTGGGCCTCAAGGCCACCCCCCCTGAATACATATAAACAGATATTACTCAAATAGCTCCTGTCGCAGAGAGACAGAGACAGAGAGAGAGAGAGAGAGAGAGACAGAGAGAGAGAGAGAGAGAGAGAGAGAGAGAGAGAGAGAGAGAGAGAGAGAGAGACAGAGAGAGAGTGACAGAGGATCTTCTCATGCAGTAAACACAGGAGACGTGTTTTCATCTCCAGGTTAAAGAGACAGAACAAACAAACAGTTCAGACGTGAAGTGACAACTCTGATCAGAGAGGGAGATGAAACAGAGTGAGGAAGAGGAAGAGGAAGAGAGGAGATAGAAGAGGATCAGAGCCCGATGGATTTATTAAATCAGCCCTTAGGAGACTTTCACAGACATGTCAGACATGCTGATATATCTGTGTATATATATATTTATAAGGCAAAAACGTTGCTTCTGAGGTCACAGTGACCTTTGACCACTAAAATCAATCAATCAATCAGTTCCTCAGTTTCTCTTTGAGACCAAGTGAACGTTTGTAGTGAATCTGAAGTCACAGAAGAAATCACGTGCACAGAAGTAGATGGAAAACGTGAGAACAATCCGAGGGGAGGAAAGAGAAACAGAACATTTCTGGTGATGATTAAAAGAGGGTGCATGGGGGGGGGGCAGGGGGGCAATCAGAAAGAGGTGAAGAGGGGATCAAAAGAGATGACATCATGCTCAGGAAAAGAGATGAGGAGAATGAGGACAAGGACGAGGAAACACAGGAGAGGAGAGAGAGATTGATGTCGGGGACAGGAGATAAGAATGGAGAGAAAAGGGAGGAGAGAAGGAAAAAAGACTGGAAAAGAGATTGAGGGAAGGGGGATGAATGTTGAGGGTGCAGTGATGAAGAGAGAGAAGAGACATCGAGGAGGAAGGGAACAGAGAGAGGGAGCGGAGGAAGAAGAGATTTTTACCTGTGAAATAGACGCTGAGCGACTCCGGCAGACCTGTTGAAAAACGAGAAACAGAGGAAACACTGAGAAACAGAGGATGAGGACAAGAGACGACAGGAAGCTGCCGCGGACGTGAAGAAACTCAGGAGGTGGAGACGATGATTTACTGATTCAAAGCTCCACACGTTCACATGGAGAGACACGGAAGTCGGCTTTGATCTGGTGGAAAATAAGACAGATCTCTGGAAGTGTCTCACGAGCCCTGGAGAGTGTTTTTAAAACTCAGACTTTCAGATGCTCGTCAAGACGCCTGATGAGACCTGAGCCTGGGTTTTATAATCTAGGGCAAAACGACTGAGGCAGAACAGTCACAACTAATTTTATTTATTTCATGACTCAGATATTCTGAATATTGAATCAACAGTGGAGCTGATGACTTTGAGATTTCCCAGTCTTTTTATAAACATCGTACGTGTTTGTTCCAGGTTCAGTTTAAAGAGTTTCCTGAAATTAATCTCATATGATATGTAAAGTTCTGTTTTTTAACCAATTAAAACATCAATTTCAAATATTCGTCTCCATTGATTGACACACAAGCTGTTTCTAGTCCTGATTTGGCAGATGTCAGATACACTACCCAGCATGCATTGCATACTGCTAATAAAGCACAAATTAGGGCAGATCCTGAAAAACCTGTCTTTACATTTTGTTTTTATGTTTAAGCAAATTTGTCTTTGTTCAGAAAAGTCAACATAAATACAACTTATTCTAGAAATCACTGTTAGTTTTGCTTTAAACAAGTTCTGTCGTTTATAAGTATGATTTCTGAAGTGATGTGATTTCCATCATGTTCTCAGAGCTGAGACAAGATGTCACCCACTAAACCCAGTGGGTGACATGTGTGATACTGTGTTTCTAGAACCAGTAGTAGCTCCATGAAGAGTAAACCACATGAGAACGATGTGCTGATGAAATCCACTGGCTTCATGTGTCGGAACCAGTGAGCTACTGGGTTCATGTGTCGGAACCAGGAAGCCACTGGCTTCATGTGCTAGAACCAGGAAGCTACTGGATTCATGTTTCGGAACCAGGATGTTACTGGGTTAATGTGTCGGAACCAGGAAGCTACTGGGTTCATGTGTCAGAACCAGGAAGCTACTGGGTTCATGTGTCGGAACCAGGAAGCCACTGGCTTCATGTGCTAGAACCAGGAAGCTACTGGATTCATGTTTCGGAACCAGGATGTTACTGGGTTAATGTGTCGGAACCAGGAAGCTACTGGGTTCATGTGTCAGAACCAGGAAGCTACTGGGTTCATGTGTCGGAACCAGGAAGCCACTGGGTTCATGTTACGGAACCAGGAAGCTACTGGGTTCATGTGCTGGAACCAGGAAGCCACTGGCTTCATGAGTCGGAACCAGGAAGCCACGGGGTTAATGTGTCGGAACCAGGAAGCCACTGGGTTCATGTGTCTGAACCAGGAAGCCACTGGGTTCCTGTGTTGGAACCAGTGAGCTACTGGGTTCATGTGTCAGAACCAGGAAGCTACTGGGTTCCTGTGTCAGAACCAGGAAGCTACTGGGTTCCTGTGTCGGAAACCAGTGAGCTACTGGGTTCAGAGGCTGGATTAGTTCTTCTGCTCCCACAGGAAGTGTCCCTGTGGCGTGCTGCTCGGCTGCAGATCGATACGCGGCTGCTCGCACTAAACGTTTTCCAGAAATAAACCTGAGCACTGCAGATATTTCACTTTAATTACATTGGATTTTTTTAAAGTGTATAAATCTAAAGACAGTTTAACAACAACGTGATCGTGACGGATGTTTAGCACCGACTCAGATGCTCAGGTTTTAAAACCCTGGAGCCCAAATCCATCAGCTGTGTGTGTGTGTGTGTGTGTGTGTGTGTGTGTCTCACCGATGAAGGAGTACTGGTATAGCTCCTGGAGGTGCGATGGTGCCGTTGGCGGCCGGTAAATGATCTTGCCGTTGTTCACGTCAGCCTGGGAGAAGTGGATCACCGGCGTGTACGGCCGGTCCCGGTGCTCGATCGCCCCTGAACACAGACAGGAAAAATAAGATTTAGAAATATGGCTCAGGGGCAAAGCGACTCTGGAGGTAATCTCAGTTCGGGGGACGGAGTCGGATAATACGACAGTGAAGCACAGAGAGAAAGACATAAAGAAGATTGTTCAGAGAGTTATCGGATTGACAGTGAAAAACAAAAGAAGACACATGTAAAGGAGACGTATGGTTGGTTTCAATGTTTTTTTCCTCTGGTGCATTATTAAGTTGTTTCTTTGATTTTAAAAGTTTGGCAGTTAAAAGTTAAAAAGCTCATTAAACAGAAAGATAATTGGGACCTGGTGAACACAGAAAAATCTGATAATTTCATTTTTAAATTGTTCAGATTAAAGGCTCTTATATATTTTCTTTTTTTTGTGATTTCTGTTCTTTATTAGACGCAAAAAACAATCATATCAACTTCTCTCAGTTTCCTGTATCTGAAGCTTCCATTGTAAAAACACAAACTTTCAGTTTCTGTAAATTTAAAGTTTCCTAGAAAAAATGTACTGACCTCTAAATTTGATTCGCATTAACATTTAACTATAAAAGAAATTGACGATGAAAGGTTCAAATCTGATTTAAGAAAATGAAGCATTGCTGGAGAACGTTTCCGTTTCATGTGAATCCGTCCTCGGCTCCGTTCAGGATGAATTCCACATGAACCTGTCGGACCGTTAGTTGATGAATATGATCCGGTGTAAATCATTTTTCTGCCGTTCATTATGAACAGAGAGCTGGAAATATTACATCCGCCTGTCAGAGGGTTAGGGTCTGTACGGCACAATTCATTCAGCACAAAGGAAATCAACACTTCAGAAAAGTTCAGACAGAAATGAAATTAAACTTAAACTGAATCAGGTTAAAAAAAAAGTTGCTGGTGTCTGTGAACCCTTGAGCAACACATAATTATTAAGTCTTAAATGACTTTTACAAGAATTTAAACCATCGTCTTCTTTTCTATCGTTCGTTTATAATTATCCAGAGAAGATTTTGAAAAGTCTTTGTTGGTTTTCTAAATTTTGAGTGCCATGCTCATGGGCATTAAAGCTTAATAGTGTTTGTGTGTTTGTGTGTGTGTGTGTGTGTGTGTGTGTGTCTGACCTTGTCCTTGTGGTAGAGGTTTAGTGATGTTGTAGATGAGCTTCTCGCTGGGAGTCTCCG